>NC_135318.1:12810637-13025637 GCF_048772815.1 Callospermophilus lateralis
AATATTCTCTCTCATTATATATATATATATATATATTCTCTCTCATATATATATATATATATATATTCTCTCTCATACATATATATATATAGTATATATATATTCTCTCTCTATATATATATATATATATATATATTCTCTCTCATATATATATATATATATATATATTCTCTCTCATATATATATATATATATATATATATATTTCTCTCTCATATATATATATATATATATATTCTCTCTCATATATATATATATATATATTCTCTCTCATATATATATATATATATATTCTCTCTCATATATATATATATATATCTCTCTCATATATATATATATATATATGTTCTCTCTCATATATATATATATGTTCTCTCTCATATATATATATATATATATATGTATGTCTCTCTTATATATATATATATATATATAGTTCTCTCTTATATATATATATATGTGTGTGTTCTCTCTCTCTCATATATATATGTATATGTGTGTGTGTTCTCTCTCTCTCATATATATATGTATATGTGTGTGTGTTCTCTCTCTCTCATATATATATGTATGTGTGTGTGTGTTCTCTCTCTCTCATATATATATGTATGTGTGTGTGTGTTCTCTCTCTCTCATATATATATGTATGTGTGTGTGTGTTCTCTCTCTCTCATATATATATGTATGTGTGTGTGTGTTCTCTCTCTCTCATATATATATGTATGTGTGTGTGTGTTCTCTCTCTCTCATATATATATGTATGTGTGTGTGTGTTCTCTCTCTCTCATATATATATGTATGTGTGTGTGTGTTCTCTCTCTCTCATATATATATGTATGTGTGTGTGTGTTCTCTCTCTCTCATATATATATGTATGTGTGTGTGTGTTCTCTCTCTCTCATATATATATGTGTGTGTGTGTGTGTTCTCTCTCTCTCATATATATGTGTGTGTGTGTGTGTGTTCTCTCTCTCTCATATATATGTGTGTGTGTGTGTGTTCTCTCTCTCTCATATATATGTGTGTGTGTGTGTGTGTTCTCTCTCTCTCATATATATGTGTGTGTGTGTGTGTGTTCTCTCTCTCATATATATGTGTGTGTGTGTGTGTGTTCTCTCTCTCTCATATATATGTGTGTGTGTGTGTGTGTTCTCTCTCTCTCATATATATGTGTGTGTGTGTGTGTGTTCTCTCTCTCTCATATATATGTGTGTGTGTGTGTGTGTTCTCTCTCTCTCATATATATGTGTGTGTGTGTGTGTGTTCTCTCTCTCTCATATATATGTGTGTGTGTGTGTGTGTTCTCTCTCTCTCATATATATGTGTGTGTGTGTGTGTGTCTCTCTCTCATATATATGTGTGTGTGTGTGTGTGTCTCTCTCTCTCATATATATGTGTGTGTGTGTGTGTGTTCTCTCTCTCATATATATGTGTGTGTGTGGTGTGTTCTCTCTCTCATATATATGTGTGTGTGTGTGTGTGTTCTCTCTCTCATATATATGTGTGTGTGTGTGTGTGTTCTCTCTCTCATATATATATGTATGTGTGTGTGTGTGTTCTCTCTCTCATATATATATATGTATGTGTGTGTGTGTGTTCTGTCTCTCATATATATATGTATGTGTGTGTGTGTGTTCTGTCTCTCATATATATATGTATGTGTGTGTGTGTGTTCTCTCTCTCATATATATGTATGTGTGTGTGTGTGTTCTCTCTCTCATATATATATATGTGTGTTATGTGTGTTCTCTCTCTCATATATATATATATATATATGTTCTCTCTATCATATATATATGTTCTCTGTATCATATATATATATATGTGTTCTCTATATCATATATATATATATATATGTGTTCTCTCTATCATATATATATATATGTGTTCTCTCTATCTATATGATATATATATATGTGTTCTCTCTCATATATATATGTTCTCTCTCTCATATATATATATATATTTAGTTCTCTCTCTCCATATATATATATATGTTCTTGTTCTCTCTCATATATATATATATATATGTGTTCTCTCTCTCATATATATATATATTGTGTTCTCTCTCTCATATATATATATATATATATATATGTGTTCTCTCTCTCATATATATATATATATGTGTTCTCTCTCTCATATATATATATTATATATGTTCTCTCTCTCTATATATATATATATGATGTGTTCTCTCTCTCATATATATATATATATATGTGTTCTCTCTCTCATATATATATATATGTATGTGTTCTCTCTCTCATATATATATATATGTATTGTTCTCTCTCTCATATATATATATTATGTTCTCTCTCTCATATATATATATATATATATGTGTTCTCTCTCTCATATATATATATATATGTTCTCTCTCTCTCATATATATATATATATGTTCTCTCTCTCTCATATATATATATATATATGTTCTCTCTCTCTCATATATATATATATATATATGTTCTCTCTCTCATATATATATATATATGTTCTCTCTCTCATATATATATATATATATGTATGTTCTCTCTCTCTCATATATATATATTATATGTTCTCTCTCTCATATATATATATATATATATATATGTTCTCTCTCTCATATATATATATATATATATATATGTTCTCTCTCTCATATATATATATATATATGTTCTCTCTCTCATATATATATATATATGTTCTCTCTCTCATATATATATATATATATATATGTTCTCTCTCTCATATATATATATATATATATGTTCTCTCTCTCATATATATATATATATATATATTATGTTCTCTCTCTCATATATATATATATATATGTTCTCTCTCTCATATATATATATAATATATATATGTTCTCTCTCTCATATATATATATTTATATATATATATATGTTCTCTCTCTCATATATATATATATTTATATATATATATGTTCTCTCTCTCAATATATATATATATTATATATATGTTCTCTCTCTCATATATATATATATATAATGTTCTCTCTCTCATATATATATATATATATAATGTTCTCTCTCTCATATATATATATATATATATAATGTTCTCTCTCTCATATATATATATATATAATGTTCTCTCTCTCATATATATATATATATATATATATATATATATTCTCTCTCTCATATATATATATATATATGTTCTCTCTCTCATATATATATATATATATGTTCTCTCTCTCATATATATATATATATATATATGTTCTCTCTCTCATATATATATATATATATGTTCTCTCTCTCATATATATATATATATATATGTTCTCTCTCTCATATATATATATATATATGTTCTCTCTCTCATATATATATATATATATATATGTTCTCTCTCTCATATATATATATATATATATATGTTCTCTCTCTCATATATATATATATATATGTTCTCTCTCTCATATATATATATATATATATATGTTCTCTCTCTCATATATATATATATATATTATATGTTCTCTCTCTCATATATATATATATATATATGTCTCTCTCTCATATATATATATATATATATATATATATGTTCTCTCTCTCATATATATATATATATATATATATATGTTCTCTCTCTCATATATATATATATATATAATGTTCTCTCTCTCATATATATATATATATATATATGTTCTCTCTCTCATATATATATATATATATATGTTCTCTCTCTCATATATATATATATATATATATATGTTCTCTCTCTCATATATATATATATATATATGTTCTCTCTCTCATATATATATATATATATATGTTCTCTCTCTCATATATATATATATGTTCTCTCTCTCATATATATATATATATATATGTTCTCTCTCTCATATATATATATATATATGTTCTCTCTCTCATATATAATATATATATGTTCTCTCTCTCATATATATATATATATGTTCTCTCTCTCATATATATATATATATATGTTCTCTCTCTCATATATATATATATGTTCTCTCTCTCTATATATATATATGTTCTCTCTCTCATATATATATATATATGTTCTCTCTCTCATATATATATATATATATATATGTATGTTCTCTCTCTCATATATATATATATATATATATGTATGTTCTCTCTCTCATATATATATATATATATATATATATATGTATGTTCTCTCTCTCATATATATATATATATGTATGTTCTCTCTCTCATATATATATATATGTATGTTCTCTCTCTCATATATATATATATATGTTCTCTCTCTCATATATATATATATATGTTCTCTCTCTCATATATATATATATATATATATGTTCTCTCTCTCATATATATATATATATATATATGTTCTCTCTCTCATATATATATATATATATATATGTTCTCTCTCTCATATATATATATATATATATGTTCTCTCTCTCATATATATATATATATATATATATATATGTTCTCTCTCTCATATATATATATATATATATATATATGTTCTCTCTCTCATATATATATATATATATATATATGTTCTCTCTCTCATATATATATATATATATGTTCTCTCTCTCATATATATATATATATATGTTCTCTCTCTCATATAATATATATTTATATATATATATGTTCTCTCTCTCATATATATATATATATTTATATATATATATGTTCTCTCTCTCATATATATATATATTTATATATATATATGTTCTCTCTCTCATATATATATATTTATATATATATATGTTCTCTCTCTCATATATATATATATTTATATATATATATGTTCTCTCTCTCATATATATATATATTTATATATATATATGTTCTCTCTCTCATATATATATATTTATATATATATATGTTCTCTCTCTCATATATATATATATATATATATGTTCTCTCTCTCATATATATATATATATATGTTCTCTCTCTCATATATATATATATATATATATATATGTTCTCTCTCTCATATATATATATATATATATATATGTTCTCTCTCTCATATATATATAATATATATATGTTCTCTCTCTCATATATAACTTTTAGTATAATATATCATTCTATTTTATTTCTTATTTGTTATAGTTACTTATATAAACGTTATCACATGTATGTGTATAGGAAAACGACATAGATACACTTAGTTACATGTAAATCCTATATAGGAGTGTTTATATAGAAGGTTTGGTAGTATGTGTAGCTTCAGGCACTGGCGGTTTAGACAGTATTCCTATGAAAAAATGGGAACGACTGTATTTTCAAATTTTCTGCAACACTTCAAAATAGGTAGGGGTCAATAATTTCAGTAGAATGTTTTATTTAACCAGTATATAAAATATTCTAATTTTAATGTGTTGATGTAAGTTCGTTAATCACATCCTTTCTACCCTTGGGTTTTCCCACACAGAAACTGGTGTGTTTTATACCCAGAGCATACCTCAATTCAACTGGTCGGATGTTAAGTCCTTGGTGGCCACATGTGGTGAGTGGCTACTGCATTGCATGGTGTGGTCCTAGAGATGATGCTGATACTGGAGAGGTGAAGTGACAAGAAAGTGGATTAGATAGACTGAGAGTTTGTGACTGGGGAATTTAGGATCAGAGGCCAAGTGCCTGGCTGTTGACCTTGCAGCAGGCTGAGTGTGGGTCTGGAAGTGAATGAAGATTCTTGGACCTGAGTAGGCTGAAACACAGAGCAGCCAAGGTTGTAACACAAGTGTTGGAAATGAGAGGAAGCCTGGGGTCTGGTACTTATGGGAGCTTAGATGGAAACCCCTGGTAAGCATGCAGGAGCAGCAGTTAGTGGATGGTGGACAGAGCCCACGAGGGAGAAGGATTTATGCCAGAGGTCAGAAGATCTACCACCCATGGGCAAATTGAGCCCACCATCTGTTTTTGTAAATAAGATTTAGTGGAACACTGCTATTCCCATCCCGTGGGACATTGTCTATAACAGCTTTTGCTATGGGAACAGAGCTGAATAGTTGGGACCAAGATCACATGCCTCTGGAAACCCCAAATAGTCCAGTTACCATTTGTCTCCTTATAGGAAGTCCAGCTCCTGACTCATGCCTTGGCCTGAATCAGTCTCAGAGAGGAAGGGTGCTCCCATGTTATGGAGAAGTGAAATCCCAGAGAAATGCTGAAAATGGGTCTAGCTATAGGGATTTTGCCTTGAATTTCAGTCTTCAGAAGGCAGCCACACTGTTAAAACTCAACTCCCCGGAGACATGAAGACTGACACTAACTTCCAGCACTGCTGTCTTTTCCCAGTAGGACCTCCAGTCTCTGCAGATGCTGATACCCACAGGGGCTGTCAATGTGCTTTATAAATGCAATCATGATGCTGCTGTTTGTACAGTTTGACACAGTGACTCCCAAACCCTGTGGACCATTTCCACTAGGGAATGCTGCTTATTTCTATCTACAATTGAGGACAAAGTTTTACTCACTTATCTTTTATTTTACATGTAATTAAAGTCTATTATGGTAATTTTTTTTCTTGATAACATGTGATGCATTGCAAGAAAGATCTTTGATGGAAGAGACAAAATCCTACTACTACTTATGTATTTCTCTCTGTAGGATGTGGTGCATTAGAGTAGACAGGACAGCGAACTGGGAAACATTAGACCCAGGATTTATTTTTAGCTTTGCTTCAATTTTGGTGCCTTTAGATTCTAATTTTCTCACTTATAACAACAATGACAATAAAGTGCTACCATGTGTTGAGCAATAATAATAGTTACTGTTTTCTGAGCACCAGCAGAGCTTAGTGACTATGGACTCTGATGGCCTGTGTTTGATTCCTGACACGTTTTTCATCTAGCTCATGACCTCTTATCTCTGGAAATTTTATTTCACTGAAAATCTCTGGGCCTTCTTTTCCTTATTTATAAAATGAGGATACACTTCCACATCAAATGAATTAATATTTATTATGTACTTGGAACACTGCCTGGCACATAGGATGTGCTATTTTAGAATTTGTCAATAAATAAATAAAAATAAAATACCAGGTCCTTAAAATCTACCGCAATTCCCACAGTTTCTTATATGCTGGTAGGCTTAATCCTTTATGTATGTCGTCTTTCAACATGAGTGGTAATGTTGTAAGGAAATTCCCAGTGTTCCAAATTTAAACCTGAGGAAACGCATGCAGAGAGGTTCCACGGTTCAGTATCATATAGCTAAGAAACAAAGGAGCCAAAATGACTCCCAATCTTCTGATGCCAAGTCTTTGCCAGAAGCCATAGTTTGGATATGAGGTATCTCCTGAAAAGTTCCTGTGTTAGGAATGTTCAAAGGTGAAGAGATTAGTTTATGAGAACTGCAACCCCATCAGTGGAATAACCACCTGATGCATTAATAATATGGACTACCAGGTGGTAACCCTAGGCAGGTGCAGTGTGGCTAGAGGAAGTCCGTCACTGTGGGTATGACCTTGCTCTATATCTTGTGCCCATCTTTCTTGCTCTCTGCTTCCTCGTTGCCTTAAACTGAACAGCTTTCCTCCAGCACATTCTTTTACAATGCTGTTCTGCCTCACTTCAGGCCCAGAGCAACGGGGCTGGCTGACCATAGGCTGAGGCCTCTGAACCACAGCACCAAATAAACTTTTCCTCCTCTAAGTTTTTCTCACCAGATATTTTTGGTTGCAGCAATGAAAAGCTGGCTAATGCATCAGATCTGAAGCCCTGGATAGAATCCTGTTGCCAAATGCAAATGTTTGGGGATTGAACTCAGGGGCACTCGACCAGTGAGCCATATTCCCAGCCTTATTTTCTATTTTATTTAGAGACAGGGTCTCACTGAGTTGCTTAGCACCTCACTTGTGCTGAGGCTGACTTTGAACTTGAGGTCCTCCCATCTCAGTCTCCAGAGGTTCTGGGATTATAGGCATGTGCCACTGCGCCTGGTAATTTATTGGATTTAATGTGGACCCTTCCCTTGGCTACATGACTTTCTATGGAGCCTTATACACATAGCCCAATGGTTCCCTTCTTTAGGTGCCTCATGTAGATGAGAAATTATACTAACTTCCCATACAAGGGGTAGAGTAAATATCTATTTTAGCCTATTCTGGTTCTGTTTTTTCATCTCTGGAAATTTTATTTTGGGTTCTTTCCTACCTAGTTCATATGATTTGGATGCAGTTGATGCCACCATTTGACCTGCCCCTGATCTATAAGAATATAATGTCACCTGGTTGGAGGAATTGCTTCAGAATGAGTCTATGCAAATATTTTTGGATGAGGATCTTTTCTATAAAAATTTTAACTAACATTTTTATTCAAAAGCTAAAGAGCTCATGTCAGATAGAATGACTTACTGATGAAATATGAGGATTATGAGTAGACAAGAGGTACTTGGGGATTTTGTCATCGTCCCTCAGTACAGGTGGAGATTCTTCATCATTCCAGGCACCATGCATATCTGTTCAAATCCAGGAGCTAGCTCTTCAAGTTCTTTGTCAAGTGTGCCATTCTAGGTTGATTTCATATCTTTTAACCTTGAGAGAAAGTTAGTAATGTGTTGTTAGTCACCATGCTGTAGCTGTTCGGAAGCTTCTCATGTTGAAGTAATTTAGAATTTTTTATCTCTAGTTCTAACACCATTTATTTAAGGCTGGTTCCACCATTACTCATGATGCTGTATCATCCATCCCTTGTGCTCTTCCTGAGCCCTGGCTTTCAGCCACTCTCAAAGGTTGTTACTGTGTGCTGTTGATCAATGCAAGTGTCTCCCAGAAAATAAAAAGTAACATGAATAATCATTTCAGGTCATGTTAAATTTGCTGTTTGGAATTTTATAACTAAATGCGTGATGATACGTCTTCCAACCATGTCTTCGCTACTCCCTTTCTAGACTATGATATCTTTCCACGTTGTCCTTACCCTTGCCTTCCACACACCACTACCACTGGAAAGGACAGGTGAGAGGACTGCGGGAAGAACAAGAAAGGAATCTATTCATTCAAGGAATTACTTCTGTCTCTCATTCAACCTGACTTGAGGGGCCAACCAGGAGAGCACAATGTGACTACATTGATCAGAGGCCAGAAGGGACTTTGATTAAAGGGCCAGTTGGCATTGTGGAACAACAGTCTAGAAAGCCTACAGAAACAAGAAACAAATGTGTGACCACCCACAGGACTGCCTGCCACGTGGTATGGAGCCTGTCCAGGGAATGGGGTCTTCCTCTGGTACCAGGTTCAGGAAGCACAGGGTTAGAAGGGTACGTGGTGCTTACTGCAATCCCCACTTATCTTGAATGTTGTGAGTGATAGGGCATGACGGTAGAAGTGCAGCTGTGTGCAAGTTATTGTACCAGCTGTGACTGGTACAGTCACATGTGTCTCCAGCCAAAGGGTGGGCCATTGATAAGTTAACATCCTGAAACCATCCCTCATTGTACGTGAGTGAGAGCCCTCTAAAATCAGGGTACCGGGATTACGTTGGCAGCCGGATCTCCTGAAAGAAGCATTGCACCTGCTGGTGAAATAATCTGCCAGTCAAGTCTGATCCCCTCCATCAGAGCCAGGTCATAGGGTTCCAGTGAGACCTCATAGGCTTAAGTCTTGGTGCTCCTGAGGGCATCTGGTTGTCCTCAACATGAAGTTGAGCAGGGTCACCAGATATTTTCTGGATAGGGCCAAGAGTTTAGTCTCTTAGGTCAATATTCCTGTGACAATTATTCAACACTATCAATGTAGAACTGAAAGAGCCATAGACAGTTGTAAATACAGGAGTGTGGCTGTATTAAAAAAAAAAATTTTTTTTTACAAGTAGATGGTGGTGCTTGGCCTCTACCACATAGTTATCTAGCTCTTGGAGAATGCTTTGAAGGGGAGACATGGGATTTAGTACTACTAGGTTTATGATAGAAACAAAGAATAAAGGGAACAGAAAGAAAAAACAGCACTTTTCATAAGGTGTAGAACATAGAAAAGTGTATACAAGACAGAAAACAGCATAGAACACACGAGAAGAAAAGGATGTGGAAAGGGCAAGTACCTTGATGTGGTTGGAGCAGAGAAAACACTATAGGGAATGGCTAAAGGGCTTGCTGGTGCAGGGGTTTTCTTTGGAGGATTAAATGAGAAAATAGACGTGAAAAGTTTTGCAAACTATGCAAGTATCAGCATACTGGTTACTGATTTAAAGACCTCAAATACTGTGCTAATGCAGTTCTATTTTATTATTTTTTTTCCCTATAGGTCTTAGAGAACCACCGTAGGTAGGTATTTTTTTGGCCTGGAGTTAGATGGTAGGATTTGTTTTAGAAAGGTCACCTAATATTGAGTGGAAGACTGTCTAGAGGGGCTGAGGTGAGGGGGAGGCTGATGAAGGGATTATTAAGGGAAGAGGGGTGAAAAATGGTGAGAACCTGCACCAGAGTAGGGGTCACGGAGCTGGAAAGAGGGTGAAAGTTAAAGAGTTAGGCAAGCAAGTTGGAAGCTTTTGATCGATTTTGGCTGTGGGCAGAGAGGAGGTGAGAGATGTTTCACTGAGGAAAGTTCTTACACAGTCTATTAGGTGGATTCTAATGCTACGTGTTAAGAGGAAAACTCAGTCTGTGCACAGCTGTTCCCTGGGCCCTGATCTGTAATCATACACACACCTGGAACACAGGGAACTGAGTGGAGTTTGGGGTTGACTGTAGCAAATCCCTAGTAAGACAGCAGGTAGAGATGGGAAGTATGAGATGAGGCTGGGCTTTCTGATAATTATTTCCTGTCCTGGTTTGCTAGCTGATCAGAGGAGAGGTCTCCAACCAGGCTACACTAATTTTATGCAGTTCAACATTTCTGGCTCTGCCACTGGACAGGGCCTTGTTCCTTTCTAAGACCCTGGTAAGGGTCTTTATGTTGGTCAAGACAAGGTATAAAAACTATAATTCCACCATCTATTGTCTCCCTTTGTGATGTGGTGGCAGTGGGATTAGATCCAGATGGAGACGGACTGGGCCAGCTTTCTCCTTTCCGGATCACATAGGTCCTCTTCCACTAGCTGTAGCATGGGGGTGAAGGGCCAGTGGCCTGGGTTCTAATCTCATTCTGTTAAGCACCTTCAGCAAGTGGTTGCATTCCTTGTCTTCAGTTCTCTTGAGTGCAAAGTCACCTTCTTTCATAGACTTATCGTGAGGCCTAAATGAGTAACGTGTGAAGCACTTGAAACCACGCCTGGCACATTACAAGCACTGTGTAAGTACGATAGCAGCTACTACCGCAGCTGGAGAGGTGGTTCCAACCTGGGAGGCTTCAGACTCACCATGACTTGCCTTTTCCTTCTGCTGTCTCTTTGCTGGGTGGTCACTGGTATCCACCTAACATTTGGTCAGTGGAGTGCAGCCAAGAGAAGAGACGTTGGAAGCCTGCGGGTGATGGGGGTGACATTTGGATCTCTAATTCTCCATCTTGACGGGATTAGTTTTGTTATTTCTGCAGAATCAGTACACAGTCTTTCAAGCAACTTTTGACACTTTTTATTATTTCAAGCAGTTGATAAATTTCATTTAAAGAGAAAGGACGCAGTAAGTCATCCCAGGGCTGGAATGGAGGCACAAGGCAAGCAGAGGTTCTGTCGTTACTTTTACGGCTGGTGGGCTTCACAAGCAGGAGTGGAGAGACTTCAAAACAAATGAGGGGTGAAAATGCAACCCTGGTTTAGTGTTTTCTGAAATCCTTTTTTTTTTTTGAGATAAAGACCAGAGCCTGGTTAGAAAGGCAGTGTGGACAGTCTCCCTAGACATGAAGAATAGCTTGTGCTGTTCCTAATAGTGGGGTGTGTGTTCCCATGCACTCTACAACTTTTTAAAATATTCCATGTAATCTAGGCACCAAATAAACTGACATGTCACTCAAGTCCCTAACATCTGATTTTGGTCTTATCCAAAACAAATGAAGGGAAACTTTGTTCAGGAAGGGGAGGCTTGATTACCTCTGTAGGGATATGGGGATCTTATAGATGGGGAGACACCCTTGAAGCTGGTGAACTGGGTGTAGGGAATCAACCAAAAAGTCAGCCCTCCGTGAGACCAGGACTGTGCTATGTGGCGTGGAGGACTCAGACGAAGATGACAGAGAGGAGGTTTTGTACACCCTGTGCAGCTAGAAGTCACAATTAATACCCATGAGCATTTTGAGAATAAGACACCAAGTAATAATCTAATCTTGGGGAAAAGGATGTGTAAGAATTTTGGAAAAGTGGTGAAGCATTAGAGAAGGAGGCATTATATCCTGAGGAATTTAAAGTTGAAGGTGAGCCTGGGAGTACACTCTGTGCAAAGTTTTAGGATTTATTATCATCCAAATTAACTGAGCAGGAGAAAAAAAAATGCATTTTTCTATCTGATGTTTCTTCTGCACAATTGCAGGCCATTGGATGCCACCCATTGGTTGAAACTGGGACTATAAATATCTCAAAGTTGACTGTTGAGGGTTTTAAACACCAATGGAGACCATGAAAATCTCTAATGCTTAAGCTAAAGTTTGCACCAATTTCATATTAACATTTGCAGTTGGAAAAAAGGGAAATATTTGTGTCAACATTACATCTGCAGATTTAAAGACCCTAACATGTTTAATTGAACAGAGATACAGATGTGTATGAAGCAGCTGCAATGCATTTTTCTTTCCTAGATCTAGGACAGAATACTAATTATTAGTGAAGTGTTGGAGGATATGGTAACTTGTTATCTGAGCAAAATTTTAGGCTAATTTCATTTCATTTTACCTCTCCTGCCTTTCAACAACAATCTGCTCTGGTTATATAAAAGGAAAGAACTGAAAGGCTATTGACTGTAGATTGACTGGCTTGAGAATATATATACGTATATTAATTTTTCAATTTTTTAAGTATTGGTTTTGTATTTAGCTGTTAGCCTTTAGTTTCTTAAAACAAAAACATCCTTGGCTGTAGTAGAACATCGAAAAATCTGCATCTTTAAAAGGATTTTCTGTGCCTTTGCGTGGGTGTGTGTTGTTAAGTGTTGTACCAAAAATTATGGACTCATCATAATATTATTTTGGTTAGGGGTTTGTAAACTCCCATTGCAGATCTTAAGACAACTCTGTCATTTTTAAAAACCTCTGAGAAATCTAGCTTTGAGTAGCCTTTTATTATTATTCAACAAAGATTACTAACGAACCTCTCTCTCTCCACATCCAATTCCTTAATTTTTCCTTCCTTCCTTCCACTCTGAACCTACTTAGCAAAAATGAGGCCTTGCAACTGCATGGAAACTGAAGCATAGATTTTGAGTGACTGAAGACGTTTAAAATTTATATTTTCAATACTCTGATGAATAACGTTATTGAAATTCTGACTTAGTAGAGGCAAGTGGACAAAATACACACTTGCAATCTATATGTGAGGTTATCTCATGAATTATTCTATTTGAGAATCAGCTTAAAAATAAATGAATTTCAAAATCAAACTGATGCTGATATTCAAAAAGGGCAAATTCACTATAGAAGAGAAAACCAGTAGAAAGAACTGACCAAGATTTGGGCAGGTACGTGGACATACACCTGGACTCCCACTGGTATCTATAATTTACTCCTCTTTTTCCCTCTTGATATCAGCATGTCAATATTATGGACTCCATTTTTTTCTTGTGTTGATATTTCCTTGGAAAACGGACTTAAAAGTTTTTGTTTTATAGTCGAGCATTAAATTCCTCCAGTGCCAAGAAATTTTCCCATGGCTATGTCTGAATGTTTGAAAATTACTGTCTAGTATTTTTGTACTGTCATATTACTCAATAATTCCTCAATTATACCTGTGTAATTTAGTGGACACATTTTTACTTTTGGACAGGTGAGAGTGGATAGGGCTTCAGCTCTGGAGTCGGTCAAACCTGGCACCAAATTTCAGGTTTCATGAAATGAATCTGATGTCTCAGATTCATCAGGACAAACTCATTCTCTGGACATCAGCTTCCCCAGAAACAAGAAGGGAAAGAGTTCCCTCCTCGAAGAGTTTCTGCAGGATTATATTTTTAAAATGCTTATCGGAGAGGGTCAATAGTAGTTGAATGAAGAAACTGATAATCCTTGCTTGATAAATGATATCAACTCAGTTCATTTAAGTTTTATTTAGGAAATGTGGTCGAGAGATGGTCTCAGAACTTTGTCCATATCTCAGAATACCTGTAGTGACCTCTTCTTGTTCTAGCAGTATGGGTCTTTGTTTCATCATCTCCTCTGACAGCAGGCCTTCTCAGGGCAAGGATGTGACTTCACCGTCATGGTATCCTTTACACTGTAGCTTCCCAATGCATGGGCTGCCAAACCCTGTTCCCGAAATAAGCTCCTCGAAGGAAAAATGTTCCATGATCTAATAAGTTTGGGAAATGCTGTGTGCATACTATGCTTCTAAGTGCTTTTTAACTTGAATCAACTCATCAAATGTCTGACAAGCCCTGTAATAAAGAAGTAAAAATTCGGTTTAACTTGGTGTTCCTCAAACTTATTTCACTGGGGAGTTCCACCTTTGCTTTTTAATAGCACCTATGCACATTTAGTGTGACAGTTTTCTTAAGGTGACCAGTGCAATACATGCAGAGAGGAGGATCACAAATATGTTATGCATTATTTTATGTCTTGATATAAAACACAACATATGAAATGTAATATAAAGTTTAATAATATGCAGTCCTTTTCAGATGCACCTGGTTATTGTTCATTCAGCATTTACTTATTTATTCAACAAGTGTATGTCTCTATGTATTCTATACATGTGATAAAGAAAATAAGAATTATAATTTTAAATTTACTAAGAACCCTTGAGAAAAATCTTATTCCTAACAGCTATTTAAATCTGTCCACATTAAATAGATCTGATTTTTTTTTCTCATTAATTCAAGAACCTTTAGGCTTCTGGAAAGAGAATAGAATTTCACATGCCAAATGTGCCACCTTAAATTGAAATGTTAATTAAGACAATAGCAATTGCAAAAAGCAATGGCAACTTTTGTCTTTTATAATGAATTGTTGGACTTTTCAAAGTGAGATTCTCTTTGGTGATTCATAAAACTATTAAAAAAGCCAAAGTATTCAACTCTGATCTCATAAATGTTAGCATAGCATCTGTTTTGATGCTTCCTCCTCCTATGGGAACAATAACAGATAAAGGTATTCCCAGAAACTAGTATTTCAGAAAGCAGAAATATAACATGCTCTGAGCCCCCAAATGCCTTTAGAAATCTCAATAATGGATTGTTCCTAAAGGTAGTACACTTCTCTTAGCTTTATCATTTGCTCACTGGAAATAGAATTGACCCATTCTTGAGGACCCAGGAAGAGCTTCCTTTTTCCTCTGGGGCTAGGTGGTCCAGCACTGCGGCTCTCCCTGCAGCATTTCCCTCTGCTGCCTATGGGTTGCCGTCTTTTCCCCACCTACAGAACCTAAACTGGCCTCTAATCTGAAGATAAGGGAGATACAAGAGAGTTTGTTAAATAGGCAGCATTTTTAGCAGGCACTTATAATTCCATAAATTTATGTAAGAATCTGGAAGCTGGTCTCATATCTATTATTGTCAATTTTACTAGCACATTAAGTTACACTATCTCTTGATAAGTTTGCGGTTCCATAAAACCTTTCACAGATTTTTATAGCTTTTTCCCCACTTCTGATTCATAAAATTAGAACTTTATTCAGTCTATAAACAGTTAATTAATATTAGCTTGTATCAAGCTCTGGGACAGTTGCACACTTTTTTTTTTTTTTGAGAATGACTAATTGATAGCATGTCTTGCTTTACTTAAGTAACTGGAATTTGGAGTCAGGGCTCAAGATAATAGCTTTGTTGTTGGTAAGCTGGATTGAAGAGCAGATGTTGGGTCTGCATCCCTGCCCAGCTTCTGCCTCAGTCACTCCTCAACTGAACCTCCCTCTCGGCTCCTGTGCACAGCAGGCCCCTCCCCGGCATAAGTGGTAACTCCGTGATTTATGTGATTTATCTATTATATTAAAATAGATATCAATTAATGGGCAGCTGCTGCAGTGGGTCCGGCATAGCATTTGACCTCACATATAACATTTCTGCCTTTCAAATCCTATGAAGTATTTTTTAAAGAGGAGGAAATGAAGCCTAAGGGAGAGGTCTTACCTGAGCTCTGACAATGAATCAAAGGTAGCTTTGGTATTAAATGCAATTTTGCATGTCTCCATCCCTTAGATCTTAGTTCTCAGAATGGTCTAAGTTCCAAAAGTGTAGGTGTCTCCACTGCAGCCCCCTGTGCCTGGGCTGTATCCATCCCCACCTGCCCTGTCTCCCCTTCTGCTCTTCAGTTGACCTGTGTGTACATAATCCTTAACTCGATGCAGCAACAGCTTGTTATTTTTAGAAAAACACATGTATTCTAGAGGAGTTTATCTCAGCACAGCTGTGACTATCCAGGGAGCTCACTGTCCCTCATTGCATTATGGAGGTATGAGGGGGGAAAACACTACAAAAACAACCACTAACCAAACAGAGCAGATTGCAGAAGATACACATCAAGGCCAAGGCATCTGGATCACCTTGGTGTACAGGGTTCTTAGAAGTGAAGAGAGAGGGAGTATTTCTTTCCTTGTCATTATTAACTTATCCCCTGAGTTCTCTGAATCTGCTGGAAGTACCTGTCTCATTTGCAGCTACCATTGATATCTTCTAATTGCCTCCTTTTCTCTCCTGTTTTGGGGATCTGAAGACATGTTCCAGATGCCCCTGTGCTGGTGTCCAACTCTTGATTAGCACTCCCTCTAGTGGCAGTTTGGTGAATCCCCTGTAGTTACCCTCCATGATGCCTGGCTGTGGTCAACATCATAGAAGAGTTTTCACTTGATTCTTATATAGCCTTTACTTCTATAATTTTAATGACCACAGAATAGCTATAAAGTTGGTCTTATATGATTTACTTTACAATTACTTCCTTTGTCAGTATTAAAATCATTCCCAAATGGATCTATTAATGCATGTCTTTAAAACATTGCTGGGGAAAGTCTCAATAGTTGAATCTTGAGAACAGAGGTCATATCTCCTTACATCAGGTCCAATTCTTCTTCAAAGGACTTTAAATGGGTACAACACAACCTCAATAGCACTGGATCTCTTATTTACATTTTTATGTGTGAATTTTCACCTCACTTTGAGTGGTATTTCTCTGGCAATGAAGTTGAACATTTTTTTTTTTTTAAAGAGAAAATTTTTTAATATTTTTAATTTTTAGTTCTCGGCAGACACAACATCTTTGTATGTGGTGCTGAGGATCGAACCTGGGCCGCACGCATGCCAGGTGAGCGCGCTACCGCTTGAGCCACATCCCCAGCCCCGTTAAACACTTTTTGTATTTGCCATTTGCACTTCCTCATGTATAGGTTGTTAATATATTTTTCTGGTTTTTCTGTGAGAATCTATAGGTTTTGTATCAACTGAATGAGCCTGCCCAGGCAGAGGGATTTCTTTTTGTAAAATTCAGTACTAACATTTCCTTGGTCAAACTTACCTGTCATATATCTCACCCAACCTTGTCTGTCATTCATATAGAATGACAGATTCAATAATAGAATATATGTCTTACCATGTGCTACATGTCTGTCTTCTCTATAGGAAAACTAAGTTTTTAAGAAAAATGTGAAGTGACTTGAGACCTACAGTAAATACTAAAAAATGTTGTGAGAAGATGAAATATTCCTGAGTATCTCCCACATTGGTCAGAGACTCCTGAACACCTATGAGCACAAATTTTTTACTGTCAAAGGAAGTGGAGGTGATTCTCTGATGCCAGTTTTGCAATGAGGGGAGAGAACTTGAAATTTCTATGGACGAGTGGGGGGAATCCTCTCCATCAATGTCTGGAATAGCATCTGAGAACACTGTAATGGAGTCTCATCACACATTGTTTTGGCCCTGAATGAAACACAAAATGAATCAGAATATTCACCTTCGGGGATGGGGTGGCTTAAGTTGATACTGCAGGAGATAGCTTAGGGCCAGGGACAATTCTTTTGCCACCTGATGTCATTCCCAGGTGAATTGACTTATACCAGCTCTGGGGCCCCCAAGACCATTTTGATGGGTTGAGTCAGTGCCCTGGGGGAGTGAGAAGATAAAGTATTATGGCTAATGCTTGAATTCTAAATCTAACAGGGAGCAAAGGGTAAATCAAACCCTTTAATTCATCTTAGTTTCTGTATGTGCTGATTAGGTTTTCATGGAGGTCAAAATAAAAAAGTATGTCTTTACCTGGAGAAGGGAAGTAACTGGATGTTTTTTTTTTTTGTTTGTTTTGTTTTTTTTGTGCAGCCTGGGGTAGCACACAGCTCCTGGACTTGATGGGCACTTAGCAAATGTTAGGTAAGCGAGTGGATGCTAGAAAGAATTCTCAGTGCAGATATGTTCCCCAGTTAACTCTTAGGATTTCTGTTTGTGATTGGTTGTACCAAAGTCATAAATTCTTAAAACCAGCAACACTTTGCTTTTATTTCTGGCTTTCACATTTAGATAGTTATCCAGTCAAAGATCTGATAGGTACACAATCTGTGTTGGGTGGATTTTTTAAATCATAATTTTGTATCTGATTATTTACTTTATCTGCAATTAATTTTAGCATGTGGTCATAGCAATCACTTTTCCTGATCAAAACAATGATTCTTTCTTCATTGTCTTCATGCATGTTGTGAAATAGATCACAAGTTGAATGTTTTAGCCAAGTTCCATGAAACTGTTTTCTTTTTGTTAAAACTTCAGTTACCTCTATAAGTTTTTAATGGGAAACTATGATTCAAGTGGATCCAACTGCAATTTTTTTTTTTTTTTTCTGGACAGAGTCCATCTTTTCCCCTTGGGGAGCTTCCTCTTCATATCACATGGTTCTGAGTCCCTGGCCTCCTCTGGCTTTGGGATCAGCACCTGTGTTTTTGATACTATTGGGTAAAAGGTGTCCCTTTCCCTTTAGGGTTGCTAGGCATGTAGAAAGCAAAATTAGTGTTAACCCCTTGACTTTGCCCTCCCTCAGGGGATCCTTCTGAGAAGGATGATAACACATGGAAAACTAAAGGAACAGATTTCTGAGATATCACATGACACTTGGATCCATCAATGCATGAATATTTTCTTAAATATTATTGACCCTTAAACAGAAAATCTTTCTTTAATGACACAACTTGAGCTTGATTTTTCACATATCCCAACCCAAACCAATTTCTCTTCAATGATGTTTTGATAGTTGCATTGAAATGCAGTTTTTAAAGTCTAACATGATTGTTTAGCTGATGTAGATCCCAGAGGGAAAGTATGAGTTTTCCCGTTTTTGCAATTATGCTAATGATGAGCAGGAGTGACAATACTCTGGCCAGTTGGCCATCTACCGATGTCTCAAAATTCACATGGCCAGGGTGGGATTCCCAGTTTTCATCCTAAACAGATTCTGTCTTCCAGCATCCCCTGCCTCAGTAAATGACATCTGTATTCACCTAGGACTCAAGAAAAACCTAGGGCCATTCTTTATTTTTCATTATTATTTCTTATATAATTTATCAGCAAAACCTTGCCTGCACACCTCCAAAGCTTGTCTCAAGTCCCTCTTCCCTGCCAGCCAGCTCAACCCCTGCATGCCCTCCTGCAAAAGCCTTCACGCAATCTTCCTGCTGCCGCAATGTGATCCACATAGTCCTCACAGGGGTCTCTTAACATGTTGATCAAAGCAGGTACCCTACCCTGCCCAGAACATTCCAATGGCCTCCCTTTGTCCTGAAAATAGGATCAAACTTTTTTATTACCATGGGATTTTCTTTTCTATATTTAAAAAATTTTTTTTAGGATCAAACTTTTTTTTTAAGAGAATTTTTTTAATATTTTTTTTTTTTTTTTAGTTTTTGGCGAACACAACATCTTTGTATGTGGTGCTGAGGATCGAACCCGGGCTGCACGCATGCCAGGTGAGCGCGCTACCACTTGAGCCACATCCCTAGCCCCAGGGATCAAACTTTTAACAACATCTAGAATTTCTGACCTGCGACACCTGTTATGTCTCCATAGATATATTGCACCACTTCCTCCTCTGCCAGTTGTGACCATGCTAGGACACGTAAAGTCAAATGTTTGAAGGAACATGTAACTACTGTAGGACACAATCTATGTCCCATTTGATGTCAGATTTGCTGGAAATGACAAGAGAGCAACATTGATTTGCATGAACTTTCATGGATCACTAACGTCCCCTACCTGCTTCATTTCAGTGAGTGATTATGACAACCACAGTGGGCATGGGTGTGTCATCATTACCCTAGTTCAGTGAAGCACAATAAAGCTGATGCAGTTCTAACTTACAAATGGTAATGATTCATAAACGGCCAGTGCCAAGACTAGAACTGCATTCTCTTGTGCCCTAGATCATTGATTTTTGCTTCTGTTACTTTCTGGCAATAATTAGACTGGGGCCTGAAGGACACTCTCCCTGTAGACTTTTATCAGAATAGAAAAATCCCAAAACATTAAATAAGGAATTTCTTTCAAAAGCTGCATGAACCAGGTATATGAAGACAGTGTTCCTGAACACACAGACACTGCCTTGCCTGTGTAGGCAGAAGGGTCCTGCTTTCTGCACTTGGGGACACACACTAAAGGTATTTAGTACCAACAAATATGTACACAGGTTTCAATAAAGGATTGGGTAAAAACCAGAAAAATTCAGTCATATTTCTTATTACCAAAAAAAAAAAACAACTTTGCAATAGGCTTTTCAGGAATGCTCTTGCACGAGAAGTGAGGGGGCTAGTCAGCAGCATGTCCTCATCTATTTCTGCACATCTAGAGACAATCACCTCAAGGTGCAAGGCTCATTTCAGCAGAGCTGAAACGAGAGGCAGACAGGGAAGGGGAGGTGTTCCCTGGCTGCCCCTCCGATGTCACTTGCCTCTCCTGCAATGGCCTGCCCACTTCCAAAGCGGATCCTGTTTTTGTTGGCTTTTATTTGGGAAAAGGTGCCTATGTGAAAACCTGCCAGACCAAGTGCACGTTCATGAGCAAACCGTCTGCACTGGGCACTTAGAAAACCAAACTGTTGACCAGACACTGATGAAACTGCACCATAAATTCTTAGCGTTCAGTGGACTTGCTTTTCCTTCATCACTGAAAACCCCCGAACAAATGAAGGTAGGGTGACATCACAGACATCAACTTCACAGTGGCCACAGGCTTAATCTTTGGAGAGTGTGATGCACGAAAAGGGGGGCTTGTAAAGGATATGCTAGCAGGCTGCGAACTTGAACCTGGCTTCTGGGGAGTGGGAAGAGAAAGCCCATCCATTCTTTTGGCTGCAGAGGACAGCAGAGGGTCAGAGGCAGAGCTCACAGAGGCAGCAGACAGGAGGAGGAGGAGGCTGCCAGGGACCTTGGAAGAGTCTTAGCAGGAAAGGGCATGAGCCTTTTGTCAGATCATCAGTCATTGATCCTCAGGCCTGATTTGTTCCTCAGTATTTGCCTGCTTCCTCAGAAGGCAGGAAGGCTGGACAGGATGCTCTAGTGGGCAGGGATCTCACAAGTTGGCCAAGCCAGTGCTGATGGAGGTGACATAGGGCATGGGTGCCTTGACCTTGTATTTTCTGGCATTACTTCAGCCAGATTCCAAAATAGGTGGGGAGACTGCATGGAAAAACATACACTGTACAATCAATTTGGGCTTGAACTCTGACTCCATCCCTGAACTTTGACAGACCACTTAAAGTCTCTGAACTTCCTCTGCCTCTAATCTGAAAAACTTTTCAGAAGGTTTTGCTAAGTATTCATTAAATATTGACTGAGTACCTACTATGTGCCAGATGTCATCTCCTGAATGACAGGAACCAAGTTTAGTATGGGGTTTTCAGACCAGTGAGAGAGTTGAATTATTAACCACCGATGTCTGTTGACTGTATTATGAAATCATAAAGCTACTGCACCCGGACTGCCAGATCGTGTACTGCACAACTCTAAGGGGAGCCATTCATGCTGTAGTACATGTGGATTATGTTCTGTGAAGTTGTACCATGAGAAAACTAGTTAGCAGTGCATGGAAGCCCAGTCTAAGAGCTTAGAAAGAAAGGAAATGGCTCTATTAGATGATATGACAATAGTAACTAACTTATACCAGTGAGTTGGAAAATATTTAAGAAAGTGTTACTTGAGATGATATGCAATGTAACTAGTAGTTTAAAGGCTAGTACCGACCCAGATATATTAAAGAATCTACAGTGATTTCTTTCTCCTAAAAGCACATCTCTTGGGTCTTAATCATCTGATCTAAGGTGCATTAGGTAGATTCCTGATCCAGGTCATCTCCAGAAGTAGGAAGGGGCTGAACCAGGAGAGAGGTTAACAGAGGAAAAACTCACACAAACAGAATAAATCCAATCTGTTGATGTAAGAATGGATTCTGGGCCATGGTTGAGATCAAGTTGGAACCTGGTAGCTTATTTAGTCAGCTTTTTTGATACTGTGACTAAAAGACCTGACAAGAACAACTTTAAGGAGGAAAAGTTTATTTAGGGGCTCATGGTTTCGGAGGTCTCAGTTCATAGACAGTCTGCTCCATTTCTAAGGCTCAAGGTGAGGCAGAACATCATGGTGGAAGAGTGTGGTGGAGGGAAGCAGCTCATATGATGACCAGGAAGCAGAGAGAGGTGGGGGTGACTCCACTTGCCAGGAACAAAATGTATACCCTGAAAGCACGCCCCCTAGTGACCCACCTTCTCCAGCCACACCCTTCCTGCCTTCAGTTACCACTCGGTTAATACCATCAAGGGATTAATTCACTGATTGTGTTAAGGCTCTCATAATGCAGTAATTTCTCCCCTAAACCTTCTTGGGTTATCTCACATAGGAGTTTTTTTGGGGGCACCTCACATCCAAACTATAACATAGCTCTAGGTTGGGGTAGAGGATCTGGATAGGAGAAAAAATACAGCAAGGCAAGGTGGCCAGTGACATTTCCAGGTCTGTCTCATTCCCATGTTGCTCTTAGCCCAGGCTGTGGGGAGCAAATTCATGAAATGGATCTTGATCCACGGACTACCTGGTTTTCTCCGCTGATGTCTGTGTGGGCCTCGGAGCATGAGACGGTGGCCAAAGGCCAGAGCCTGTGAAGGGGAGGGAGGACTGCAGTTGGGGCAGTGCTTATGGTGGGAATTGAACCTCAAGGAGCATAGTCTTAGGACTGTGCTGAAATACCCCTTTCCCGTGGCTGGTGTTGAGTCCTTTCATAGGGAGAATCTCATCTCCTCTGACACATCTGTGGGTTATGGGCATAATCAGCTTCTCACCTTCCCTGAGTAGATTTTTATATTTCGAAATCGGGCCTTTGTTCCTACCATGGCTTTGGTTTTAACCCCGATCAGAGCCCACTACTGGCCCTTCCAGATTCACTCTGCACCCCTCTGTATCCATGAGGGAGGATGGTCTGCAGGGTCTCTTTCAATAGGTTTCCCTGCTCTTTGGTTTCCAGATTTTTTGCCAAGGGGTTGATCCCTGCAGGAGATTAGAGATCAGAGCATGCATATCTGTTTTCCACCCTGGAATGTCACCTTAGGCTGACTATGCCTTTCAACCAGGGTCACTTTTCCAGATGTCCCTTCTAGTGGTTCCTTTCCAGGTGTCCAACTCTATGTGGCCCCTTCTTTTAGGGTTTTGGTAACTGCTCATTCTTCCCAGCCTAGAGGTAATAATAGGGCAGCTTTTCTCAGCCCTGGGTTACTACATACTCCCCTGGGTTAGTGTGTTGTCTCTTGTCCCTTTGCAATAAATTCCCTGAAATTACCACATTTTTAGAGAGCTATTTGCCTCCTGCTGGGAGCCTGGCTGATACAAATGTCCTTCCCCTTCCTCCCTTCATCATGCACTTTGACATACTGCAGGTAATAACTCAAATGCTACCTGCTTTTCCTGCTTCCTACCCCCCAACCTCACCACTGCACAGAATCATTTGTCCCATCCTCTGATTTCCCGAGAAACACTCTTCTCCACTGTGACTCTCATCAGGCTTATGGGATTTACCTGTGGCATGTCTGGTTTGCACTTGTTTTTCCACCCCAGACTGTGAGCTCCTGAAATCTGACGTGTATCATATACACATTCTTGTCCCTGGGGTTTCACTTCCTGATTTTTTGTGTGTGTGTGTGTGTGTGACTGCACAGAAGTCTATCCAGGGGAGCTGGAAAAGGGTTACTGACTTCTTACAAGATGCCTTCTCTTCTTCCTAGAGTTGGGGCTTGTGATATTTAATTTACACAGGGCCAAGGGTATTGGTTTTTTCAGTTCTGTTGAGAAGTTTGGCATAATGATATCCAGGGAATGAGGGAGTCAGAGATGGGAGCTTGTTTTGAGACTTGAAAAATTGTGCCTGGTTTGCAAATGATTGACAAACTCCTTCGAGTCTTGTCCTAATAGTCTCTGAGGATTGACATTCTACTATGTACTAGGAACTTCATTAACCCTAGTAGAAGCCCATGACTTTCTAATCAGAATTTTGGAAAGTTTAGAAAGAGCTTCGGAGGAAACAGGCTCAGAGACAAAATCCAGTTGCTCTTCTTTTGAACCTCACATCTAACACTTGTTCTCTCAGACCTCCCAGGGTCGGGCACTCATACCAATTCAACAAGTGACAGAAGTTCCTTTCCTTCCTCTTATTTTTCTTTCCTTCCTCAACAGATGTTGCAGCCTAAAATGTCAAGATTTTATAGTAAATAAAAATCATCTTCATGCTCAGGATTTTCTCACAGTAAGCAAAGATATAGGAAGCACAGTATGACTCAGACTAAGCCTGTAAATAGTGAATTAATAAAGTACTTGACTTGGTTATCATTCAAGATTTGTACCACTCTATAGTGTCCAAGACGGCTAGTGAGGGGGCTGATGATCTCCAAGTTTTTTGGTTACCACCTCATTCTGACCCACTTGAAGAATGAAGGCCTGGTGACAGCCCATGTCCTGGGGTATGTCAATGCTGTGGGGGGGGGGTGGAATTGGAGTCATCCATCCAATAATAAGTCTCAGAGCCTCCCAAACAGAGATGCAGGTATCTGCTGTCTCTTTTCACCTATGGGAGTACAACAAATGTCTTCATTTATTCTCTATGGTGCTTCTTTGTAAATTCCACTCATCTTTCTTCTTTGGACTTTTTGATTAAAAATGCTGTCAGCACAGCAATTTGTTGTCCAAGGGAAGATGTCATTTGAGAGACATTTTTCTTTCTTTCTTTCTTTTTTTTTCCTGTTTGTAGTTGGGGTAGAAGATCCTTTTAGGTTTGAAAACCTTTCTAGCATTTTTTCTTTCCACTGCGAATGTCAAGTGGAATCCGATGGAATGTGTTAACCTTTCTTTCCAGTGTGACTTCCTCTGCATTGCTCTGGCTCCCCGTACAGGCTTTGGATTCCCAAGGCACAAAATTGTGGCCACAGCTGGGTGTTTGAGATGCAGACTAGGAGGAGCTCAGGAGGGGGGCACCTTGTCCTCTGTGTCCAGGCATGTGGTGGCTGTAGCAATTGAAGGATGACCCAGCGAAAGGCATCTCAGGAGGGCTACTTCTCCAGGGTCTCAACCACTTACCTTAGTAAAAGACATTCAGTTCTAGCCCACCGAGATTGTCCTCTGAGGACCACGAACTTTCTTAAGAAATGATAGTTGGTGTGAACATCAACACCTTACCTGGTGGCTGTCTGCCTGTGAGCTTCAGTGGAAAGGTGCTGGGCGCAGGGAGCACAGGCTTTTGGAACACAGCACCTGTTGTTGTGTATTCAAGGACAGCAGCATAGTGCCTGGTGAAGAAGGGAAACAACAGCTTCTGATGGACAGAGGGGTGAGGAGTTGAGGGACTCGTGGTGTAGCTGGGCAGCTTTTGATTCATTGCTTCTCCCTTACCTTGGCTTCCCCACCTATGAAAGGAGTCAGACTTGAAGAGCTCTAAGAACTCTTCCTGCATTGAAAGTGTTTCAGCCAACAACAACACCACCACAACATAAAATAAAAATCAACCCTCTCGGAGAAAAGGGACCCATGGTTCCTGACAGTGCCATAAGACCAGTTCCCTGAGGGTACAGAACATCAGCTGGTATTGCAAATGGAAGTCAGATAAGCTCTAAAGCAATGCATTTCACAGTGGAGAGTTTGTGGCTGATTGAACAGACAGAGATCAAATATGCAAGGTTAAAGATAATTTCCATTAAGGAAATCTATATCACTGTGACACTCAACAGAATTTTTTTTTTCAACGATTCTGGTTTGTAAAGTACTTTGGAATGTTAAACTTCTAGGGGAAAAATAGTGATGATCATACTACTTCTTGGAGTTGGAACAAAACTTGGAATAAAAACCCTGGGATCATTCATGAAATTGTCATAGGTGACAGAGGTCAGTGATGGAAATGGTATGTTGCATGTGTATTCCATTTAAGTACTGAGAAAATGAAATATTTCATACTAACAAGTAATTTACCTGGAAACATAAAGGACCACATTCTGTCACTTGTTTCCTAGCCAAGCCCAATTTTCGATGTTAAGAACCCAATTGTTCAGATGGGGATTCTGGAAGCTGTGATACCAGGTTACTCGACAATGTTTGTATTGTAACTATTTCACTTAAAATTCAGCTAGGAATTTTCACTTGAATCTTTGTTGACATTTGTGGAGCTTGGAAAAAGGAGAAAACTCACTTGTATTTCAGTTTCCAGATTTTGACATACAGAGACCTGAATTTAAGTTCTGTTGCAAATTAATTGATCAGTCTATTGAGAGAAAAGACTGGCAGGACTCCTTAATGAAATAAATCACTAATTAGAAACTTTGCAGAGACTACACTGGATAGAAACTAATATAAGACAGAAAGTCATAAAAATACTTTGTTCAGGGATAGAAGTTAGCATTCCAGGAGAGAGGAAGTTGGTAGATAAGGCAAAGAAGGGCTTAGGAAGAAATTGAAGCTCAGGACAGAATGTTAATCACAGAGGAAGCCTAGGGCAGAAAACTAGCCTTTCCGTGCATTGATTTGGAGCAGAATAAGGAATATGACCAAAATTGCAGAACACCTGAACTGTTTGCATTTTACTCTACAGCAAATGCCACTATGCTTTCCTGACTCTCTGCACCCTCCTGCCTGCCTCCAGTATTGATTCCAGGCTGCAAAGCAGGCTGAAATGAAACCAACTCATTTCAGCCTCTGAGAATGTGAGGTCAGGTCTTTGGTATTCTACATGTAGACAAATTCTACCTGCAAATGATTTTTGTTACAACGGATTTGTGAATTTCTGAGCATTCTCTGGGAAGGGATGGGAGAAGTCAATGGTAAGTAGGAGTCGGTTTGCTGCTTCTGGAAGAGTCGGCTGCTCTGTATTAATACTAGTGGATATGTAGTCTTTCACATCCACCAATATGAAGCTGTTGTCTGTGGTTGCACCCTCCAACAATGCACTGCCACTTTGAAGCTTGCAAGCCATGGCCTATTTTATGTTGGAAAATGTAGAAAATATAGAATTTCCAGCACATCTCTGAGCATCTGCAGCAGTTAAATCCATTTTAACTTTTAGTGAAATAATGGCTTTGGATGAGAGGAAGTTATAGTTCTCAGATCAGTTAGTTGAATTACTGTCCATCTGTTAATTTTAAACTTAATGATTTCTTTTGGGAAATGAAAAAAACCCACAAAAATTAAAAAAAATCAGAATGAATTTTATGTGCTGCCAACTATAAAAGATATCATTTGAATTTATGAATAATGAATAATAGGGCTTTAACTTGGATACACTTTTCTTGACTGTTACCAAACTTCTCTATGAAACAAATAGCCATTAACTTATATGTGTTCACCTCTGAGGACACATTGAAAAATATGTCAGGGACATGAGATGGTGACAAATAATTTTTAGTGTGGAAGGAGTCTTCTAATTCATTACTTTTTAGGTTTCTTACCCTTATAAAATTCTGCAAGTCTAGAGAAACACTAAAAATCTTTCCATGGGGAATGTGCTGATTCAGACCAGCTGAATTGCCACATGGGCAATGGATTTCCCTGTGTCATTTCTCATGCTGAAATTCTACTCAATGTTAGAAGGGAGAGGGGTGGACTAGGAAGCCAGAGAACACCAAACTGGTTCTGCCAATGCCATTTAGCAGTTGTTAGATCTTCACCAAGACTTCAAGTCTTCTCTCTTCAACAGCAATATCACAAAACCTACTTAACAGAATTTCTTTGAGAACTGAATCATTGAGTGCAAAGGTACACCATAAAGTATAAGGATATAAGGATATTATGAGCTTTAAGTCTAACTTTTTTTTTTTACATATTTACTGTGTCTATATTAAACTTCAGTAAAAATGTAAACATGTTTTCTGGACCTAAGGTATTATTGACTAGAATGTCCTCCTAGTATTCACATGTTGAAATTCCAAATGTGATGGTATTAGGAGGTGGGGCCTTTGGAAGATAATGAGGTCATGAATGTGGATCTCTTATGAATGAGATTAGTGTCCTTCTAGAAGAGTCCCCAGAAAGCACTCTTAATTCTTTTCTGCCATGTGTTGCTACAGTAAGAAATTGCCAGTTTGAAGCTCAGTAAAGGGCCCTCATCATGACCTGATGGTGTTGACACCTTGACCTCAGATATCCAGCCTCCAGAACTGTGGAAAATATATTTCTGTTGCTTATAAGCCACCCAGGCTCCAGTACTTGGTTACAGCTGACTAAGACATAAACAGTGACTGGTCCATCAGGATGCTGTTTTGATGAAACGGCTTTCAGGAGAGAGAATGCACTTCATAGGGGAATAGAGATGCTTCCTCATTTCAAAATTGCACCAGATGACTAAAACGCCACACCCTCCCTCCCGTGGATGTATGAGAGAGCAGGATGGTATATGCTATGTGAAAGAACCCAGGCCAGGACCAGGGACAGTGACCATTCCTTCAATACCATTTGCCAGGAGATGGAAGACAGGTCCTCACCATAACATGACTCCTGGGTCAGGCCTTCATGTCTTTCAGAATTTAGGGAGCATGACACAAACCTCCAAAGGGAAATCCTCTGGCACAGGCAGAATCCGTCCTTTAGATCCAGCCTGTAAGTGCAGATTTGTAAACAAGAGTGTGTTTACATTTGAAATTCTGAGAAGCATTAAAAAAAAAAAAAACTCGATTATATGTAATTGCTCTTTTTATTTGGGAGAAGGACCATCTCGAAGACTGTGAATGCCGTTCATCTAGAGTTCTTCACTAGTGTTGTTTTCCCTGAGAGTGCAACCTACTTCGTACTCTACAAACAATGTATCATTAGACAGAAAAACAAAAAAGATGCCCCTTGTGATTGTCTTTTTCCTAAGGGTTTCCTGGGAGAAAGGAGATTGAAACAATTTGCAAGAAATTGAAAATTCAAAGAATTTCCAAGATAAGAATAGAAAGAACTTAGGTTTTTCAGTTGGCAGGAAAAAAAAAAAATCACCAAGCTCTCTTGAGGAGCAGAATCTGTGGCTCCCCTTCCTTCCAGAGACATTTGTTCATTGAATCACAATGTGCCAAGGACTCTCTTGAAAGGGGCTGAGCTCATTTCAAAAGCAAACTAAATTTTCTGGTTTCTGTCTTATACATTATCATTGGAGCTGGAGAATGAGGGGGAAGCAGGATTCCTATTTGCTAAATGAAATGTTGCTAAATCCATGTAGTAAAAGATGTCAAAGAAATTTATAGAGGAGAAATAGTGAAAATGGGAATTTCAATCATTGTGACTATGAGCAGTATTTTGTGTTTATTGTCCCCATCGTTCTCAAAGGAATTTTTTAAAAAATTATATAAAGCTTCGAGACTGAAGGCAAGACTTATGGAACCACTTAGGAATGACCTGTGCTCCATCCAGTCCAAGGTCACCTTTGAAGGGAGGTCATGTGTGTGAACATACCCAGTAGCTGCATCTCCATCCCTTGGTAGATAGCTTTAAAGCTAGCTTGTTATGATAAGCCAAAATGTATATCTGTACCTTCCATTCATTTTTCCCCAAATTCAACCAATATACAACCTTTTCTTACAATTTAGAGCCTTTCAAGATGACAAAAAGAGATCCTTTATCCTTCATCAGTCTTTGAAGGAATCTGAAGGAAATTACATTTTCCTCCATGCTTTAGGCATGTTAGGTATGTTTGCAGAAGTTGAAATGTCTGCTGCATCCTACAGATGAGACATCCAACCTTTACGGTGCTCTGATGTGAAGTATGCTGTTAGAACTGGACAAATTAGTGCATTTTCAATCAACAAAGTGAACCATCTGAGCTGCAGATACAAGACAGAATTGTTCTTTTCTCCTGAATCATTGCTTTCTTAGGAAAATAAATGTAATTTTAGTTCTCTGCTGTCTCTCTCGGGTCTATTAATGGAATGGTGATGCAGGTAACAACCCTAGAATCCAACTCCATATTTTCTTTGATGCCTGTCATCTCTGGTCAATATTGAGCTGTACTTTTCCTTCCTAGTTTCAAATGAAAATGACATTGTAGCTGTTGATGATGCCATGGATTGGCTTGGGTTAATCAATAATAAATAAGTAGCCAAGGTCTGACCAGCTGTTAGTCTTCTAGATTCTGAGGAAAAAAAAAGTTATACTCTTAAAACTGTCCTTACAAATACACTGGTTGCGCAGCTGGGATCAGGAATTCAGGGTCAGTGTCATTCAATTGCAGAGCACCAGCCTCAGGACTACTCTGCTTTGTCCCACTTTGAAGCTGGTTGTCTGACTGTGATACCTGTGCAGAAGTCCTAGTGGTTTACACATCATGCTGCTTGGTTTGTGCACAGGGTTTTCATTATAGTACTTTATTTTCTGGTGAGATCAAACTCCTGTTGAAGTGATGAGTGGTTGGGATTATTTTTTCACATTCAGATATTTCATTTTTAAAAAGTGAACCTATTTTCTAAAAAGAGGAACAAAACCAAATTTCAAATGCAGAACATAATTCCTTGATATTAAAGTTCAAATTGGGAAAGAAAGCCAATGTCTTAAAAAACCAATTTTATTGAGTTATAAATTATAAACCCATATATACTATGCACCCATTTTAATGTTTTAAAAATATGTACACCCATATAACCACTGCCTCAATGAAGAAATAGAACTGCCCATCATGTTAGAAAGTTCCCCTGTGTCCTTTTTAAGTTAATCCCTATGTCTCCAGTCCTTGGACCCAGGAAAACACTAATCCTCTGTCCATCAATGTAGATTAGATCTATTTCTGTTTTTTCTAAAGTTTTATATAAATAGAATCATGGAGTATGCGTTCTCTAATGTCTGTCGTCTTTCACTCAGCACGGTGATCTTGGGAGTTACATGTACAAATAGGTTATTCTTTTCATTGCCTCATGGTATTTCACTGTATGGATGTATGCAAATTTGTCTCCCCATCATCTATTGATGGGAATTAGGCTTTTGAAAGTTTTGCTACTGATGCCATAAAAATCAATGTATAAATCTCTGAGTGTACAGATGTTTTTATTTCTCTTCAGTAAACTCCTGGAAATGGAATTACTGTGTTATGGTAAATGTTATCTTTAACTTTACAGGAAACTATCAAACTATAATTCTAACATCACTGTAGTATTCTATTTTGCCACTGATAGTGTATCAAAGTTTTGACTTGACATCGTTGCCAACACTGATCTGGTTAACCCTTCTGTTTTTAGCAGTAAAATGGGATATAGAGGCATTTCATATTTTCTATGTATATATTAGTCTTTTGCATATTTTTGTGAAGTATCAATGTGTATTTGTCCGTTCTTTTTGTTGCATATTTGTCTTAAATTCAAGTTGTGATTTTATATATTATAGGTACAATGTTTTTATTATACATAACTATAGATGTAGAGAGAAATAGACACAAAGGTAGAGATATAGATGATATATGAGATTCATATGATACATTAATACATTTATATATAACTATATATAAACAAATATTTTTTTAAAGAATTTTTTTAGTTGTAGATGGACACAATCTTTATTCATTTTTTTATGTGGTGCTGAGGATCGAACCCAGTGCCTCACATGTACAAGGCAAGCGCTCTACCACTGAGCCACAACCCAGCCCAACAAATAGTTTTTTATATGTACGTGTGTGTATGTATATATATATGTAGAGAGAGAGGGACAGACACACAAAGAGTTGATCAAGAAAAATTTATAAAAAGACCATCCTTATTGAACTCTTGTGGCATTATTGCTGAAATTCAATTGAGCATATGTGCATGTGTCTCTACTTAATTCTGTTTTGTTTCATTGTCTATACTTACACCAGCTACAGTCTTGTGACTACTGTGGTTTATTTGAAATTGGGCAGTGTTTATTATGAATTTCAAAGACTTTGCATTTTCATACAGATTTTAGAATCAACTTCCCATTTTATTTTCCAAAAACAACTGTTAAAATTTTGCTTGGAATTATATTGGAAACAGATAAATTTGAGTAGAATTGAGATAGCTCAATGATAGCTCTTTCGATCCATCAATGTAAATTAGAAATACTTTATAGTTTTAAGAGTGAATGTCATATGTATTTTGTTAAAATTATTCCTAAACCTTTTGTGGTTTTGATTCTATTACAAATAAGATTTTTAAACACTTAATTTTATAGTATTCATTTAAATTAGCCCAATAAAATATTGTATTTTAATCTCCTTTTAATTTTATCAATTTTGGTGTATAAGTTTTTGAAAGTATATTTATATACATAGAAAAATAGAAATTTTTTTTCTGGAGAGTTTAACTTTTAATATTGATAGAGACTTTCCTTTTATTTCAAATATTTTATGTTCACAATTTATTATTATTTTGGTTTACTTTAAAAAGAAGACCAATACCATTATCATTACAATTTTTAAAACCTGATTTTGTTACATAATTTATTTTATTGATACTAAAAAGTTTTTTGTAAGTTGTTTATTGATAGTAAGACATATAACATTTGTATCAAATAACATAGGCATTTAAAAATTTATTCATTACTTAAAGAAATAATGATATTTCAAAATTGGCTTAGAATTCTGTTACCTTCCTAAATTCAAGCATAAGTTTCAGGAGCCTTTTACTCATGGGTTCTTTAGGATTTTTCATATTTATTGATCATTGCATTTGCATGTTAATTCAGTTTTACTTTTTCCTTTTGAAGTACCTTGCTTTTTTACTTCTTCTTCCATTTATGTACTGATTAAGACCTCAAGTACAATTTTAAATCCAAAAGCTATGAGATCAATCTTATTGGTATTTTTTTGAAAGGCAGATTTTCAGGAGATAAATTATCTCAGATTTTCTGTGTCTGAAAGTATTTCTCCTTTTAAAATGGAAATTTCACTGTGAATACAATTTTAGGATAATAGTTATTTTGTTCTCTTTAAAAGATTTTCAAGATGCCAATCCATTACCCCCCAGTTTGCATAGTGTTTGTTAAGCAATCTGTTTCTTTAGTTTTCTGCATGTAGTGCGTTTTTTACCCTGGCTGCTTTAAAGATTTCTTTTTAATCCATGGATTTCATCAATTTGATTATGATATTCCTCATTTTTTTTTTTTTTTGTACTTATCGTAGGTAGGTTGGGTAGGTTGAGATTCTTGGTTCTACGTGCTTAAGATTTCAGCAGATTTGGGAAATATTTAGCTATTATTTAAGCATTTTTTTTCTGTGCCCTTTTCCTGGTACTTTAATTATATCAATGATAGAGCATTTGATATTGTCTGACATATCAACAAATATATTTTTTCCCCAGAATTTGTTTCTTTATAGATTACTTTTAGATAGTTTTTATGGTTATGTTTTCAAGTTCACTGTTATTTCTTTTCCTATGTTTAAAACTTTGTTAATCTCATCTAATTATATATTTATATATCATATATGAATTATATACAAATTTAACCCTAGAAAATCCACTTTTGTTTTTAATATCTGCCATTGCTTTTCTCATTATTCTAATATTTCCTCAATTTCCAAAATTCCAGTTTATGGACTGATTGCCTCTTGATTAGAAGTCATTCTCTTTTTCTTACCCTTTCTTTTCTCTTTCTCTCTCTTGTTTGCTTGTTTTGGCTTTTAGTCACGTTCTGTCATGTTTAAATGAATTTTGGATTAGAAAAATGCCACATTGTAGAGTGAGTGACATGTTTTTGTTGTTTCCTGTAAGTGGTATTGGGTTTTGATCTTGTCAGAAGGCAATTTACTTGATAAGGCGTCTTCTAAAACTTGATTGCAACAAGCCTAGATGGCATTTATTTTAGGAGAAAGATGGCTTTCCTGCGAAGGGATGCTGTTGTGGCTATGTCCTGAAAGTCCCAATTATTCAGTGAGGGCTTTTCTTCCTGCTTGGTTGAAGGTAGTTTGTCTTCCCCCCTGGGCCCCTGTCTACTTTACAGCTGTCTAGCCAGCTGTCTTTGGTTTGGGGCTGTTTAGTTCTGAAAAGCACAGCTAACTATTCAACAAAGAGTCTAATCAGATTTCCAGGGTGTGTTTTTGTGGTGGAATCCACTCCTGAGCTCTTCGTCACACTTGTCAACTGCCTCATCTTCCTTGAACCTTATCTCTGCTTCCCAACACAGAACAATTAGCTAGGTGTCCCTCTCTCTGCACTGTGGGCCAGAATATGCTTGCTGCTAGGCAGACACCTGGAGTGCTGTTTAGATTCATCTTGCTTTTTTCTATATTCAGAAAGCAAATTATGGCTCCGTTGGAGTCTAAATGACATTCCTGGCTTATGCAACTAGAAAACTGAAAAACATTTGTGAATATGTGTACGTGTGGGCATATGTACACACACACACACACACACACATACATGTGCTGTAACTCCCTTATCCACAGGGCATGTATTCTCAGGGGTTCTCTGTATGCATGAAACCATGGATAGTACAAAATTCTATATATACTATGTTTTCTTCTCATGTGTACGTACCTACAATAAAGTTTAATTAACAAAATAAGTAATAATAAAATAGAAAATATTAACTACAATAAAATATATGTGAATCTGATCTCTCTCTCAAAATATCTTATTGTACAGTATTTTTAAGCTGTGGTTTATTATGGGTAACTGAAATGGCAGAAAGTGAAAACCCAGATAAAGGTGTAAATATATACGTGTGTGTGTGTGTGTGTGTGTGAGAGAGAGAGAGAGAGAGAGAGAGAGAGAGAGAGAGAGAGAGAGAATAATTATTTGCAGGTATTGAAAAATAGCAAAATACTGTAATCCCATGAAATATGAAAATAAATAATACTCTTGTTTGTATACCTTGAGACATTCCCAGAACACTGTCTTATGATTTTCTGTTCATACCCATCCAATCTGTAGAGAGTGAGTAAAAACAAGATTTCTTTTCTTTGCTTCCGATTTATTTCAACTGTCAAGTGCTCAATTTGTTTTTGTGGTCAGTATTTAACACGGAACACATTCAGTAGACTAATAGTTAAAGTTCAGGTTTTTAAAAGTTGAAGATAAAAGATTCCCATTGTGTTTAAAGTTTAGTGTGGAATAGTATAGTTGGGATAAGTCATTGATGTCAAAATGAAAGATTCTCTGGGCTAGATATTAGATTTCTCATTCTTCTCAGAGTGCCTTTGGTGATTTTTATCCATTCTTTTTCTTCTGTCTTTAAATTTGTCATAACGTATAAGTGAGCATGACTTTTTAATTCAGAAGGACAGTAATTTTTTCAAAAGTTCTACTGAAAGTCTAAAATAAAATAATGTTTATTGGAAAGTTACTGGTTTTCTAAGAGTGCTATTATTTTTTCTTTCTGGGTTCTTGGCAGTTAGCTTTTATTGATTCCATGTACCTGGTAAACATTTGGAATGAGAAGGATAATACATCAAAAACTTCTGAAGTAGTAAAGAAAATTAAGCCTCTGTGGGCACACCAGAGCTTCTTGGTTTACACCAGAGGTTGAGGAAGAAAACTTGCAGTGATAAGAGCATGTGAGGAAACAACAACAACAACAACAACAACAACAACAAAACACTTTAGCAGTGTGTGGCTAATATAAGTAGGGAATCCAGCAACTCTCTAGATCTCTGCCATTCTTTCTCCCAAAGAAAAGAATATCATTTTGGACGAATAACTAGGTATCAAGTGGGAAGACAGTTGGATAACTTGCTGGTTTCCTAAATATTCAATGCTCTTTCAAATCCATAGTCCAATGCCATTTCCATTTCAAAGACTACACAGTGTTTTCCTGGAATGTCCCCTACTCTGTGTACCAGGAAAACTTTAGTCATCATTCAAACATAATTCAAATGCTTGTCTGTGGAGAATTCTTTCTTTACAAGGCAAACACATTTGCCACTTTTGCTGTGTTTCCTATACTATGTTTTTGCTATGTTTTTAATACAGTAGTAATCCTTACAATATGTGGTTATTGTTTTTCACACTGATCTTCACTCTACTTTGATTTCCTCAAGAACAGGGTCATATGATACAAATCTCTTTAATCCCGAAGGTCTATCATAATGCAGATCCTAATGCTTAGGCATCCATATAAGCTTTCTTATATATATAATCGTTATTCAAAAGTATCTGCTACTTCCTTCTATTCCTTGCCACTAAGGGGCTTAAATAGTTACCAGGGTGTTTTTCTCTCCGCTTATGATATTTGGGATCATGGAGCCGTTTCTCTGTTTTGCATTAAGAAGAAAGAATAATTAATCCCAAATTGCTTTCTGTTTGCATTAGATTACACATTTACATTTGAAATATAATCAGTTCAATTACTGAGACTAAATACATAGCATTTATCCAGCCAGTCACAGTAACCATTCCCATGATCTAGAAAACACAGATAATGTGACACTTTTTAAGATTTTCCTTTGGTTCAATTTGCAGTATCCTAAAATAACCATGGGACTCTTAACTCGTTGCATTTACACAGACCCTTGCACTTTATGTAGCCTCTTCAGACTACATTTTAGATTCATGAAGATGCTTTCTTGCAGGTAGTGTGCTTTGCACCTGTTACACGGAGAATAATAGCAGGTTCTTGTCCTCTGGAGGTAATGTTGTATAAAATACCATTTCATAGCTTATAAAACACACATGCACACACACTCATAGAAACACAAAATCTCAGCTTACAGGGAAATAAGTTCCCTCTACATCTGACATCTATTGACTTTGACTATCTAATCATAATCTCGATAGGGATGCTGTGGGCCCCTATGTCTGTTGTGGGTGTACTCAGAAATGAGTGACCAATGTCCCCAAACTGGAGGCTTACATTGGTTATATATTTCTTTCCTAAGTCAATATCCAAAACCAGGATAGTTAATTTACAGTCGTAGGAGAGGCAGGGGCACTCCAGATTTTTTTCCATAGAATATCTAGATTATGACCTGCACGTCACCAAGGTTTATAATAAAAGTCTGAGCTTGGAGGAGAAAGGAAGATACCCTCTTTTAAGGAGGCTCATGGATGTCTCATGTGATCCTTTCACTTTGGTAGAAAACCAGCAGTCTGTACCACAGTGGGCACTACATTGTCGTTATCATGGAGCTTTGCAGTGAAGAACTGCAGCTCAGTAGTAGTGTGGTGATGCATGGAGTTAGACCCCAATCCTTCTAGCTAAAACATTTACTGAAGGTCAGACTTGGTATCAATCATCCACTTCTGTGCATGCTCACCTTCTCAAAGAAAATAAGATAATTATCCTTCAGATGAGAGGCAGTTTGTCACGATCAAATGACAGAACACATGTGAAGCAATGGCAAACTATTGAGTCCCTTGCTCTATAAGGGACTCATGATCACCATTATGCAAACCAAGCTCATGTAATATGAATTTAAAATGAGGGTTAATGTTTACAAAAGCCAGAAGACTGAAGATTTTTCAAGAACTTGCAGCTCCATAGCCATTTCCTTTAGCCAATATGGGTGTTGGATTCTACCCTTAACTCTAGACCTTTGCTATGTTGTACTGCTTCCCCAAGACAGATTAAGTTATGCATCTTCCTGGGCATGCTTCTTAGAATAAAAGAACCCAGTCCAGCTTCATTAGAGTTTGACTGATCTTTTTTTTTTTCTGGATTAAAGCAAAACCCAAGTATTTATTTGCTGTGCCTTGTCTGGTCTGAAATTGCTTGCTCTGCCTTGTCTGGTGTTATATGTGAAGGGCAGGTCAAGGAAAGGAAGGTTATGGGCTATCTACAGCAGCTGGCATCATTAGGATTTTAATACACTCTTAATAGTGGCTTTAGAACTCTCAGTTTGTAGCTGGCTGTTGTCTCCTGCATGTCACTAATTAAATGTATCACTCAGATTCACCATGGAATGGGTCAGTGAATGTTGTAGTACTTTGAAGGAGATAAAGCACTGTTTAAATGCTTCTCATGAAATGGCATTGGTCCTATTAGTATTCAGAACTTGATTCTTAAAATATCATTTTGGTTCACCAGGCTGAAAACTAGCTTTGTGTGGGACAGAGGGTGGTAAATCTAAGCCTTCAGTACAGACTCTGCTGGAAGAATTCTTGTGTTTAGTCCTGAATAGAACTTTAAAGTTCTTCAATACACTGAATTTTTGGAAAGGAAGTAACCCAAGCACGACGGAACAGGGACAAAGTGCCCCGGTTTATAAGATGATATAAAGAACTTCCGTATGGCTTGTTTTTGCTCTTTAGAATTCATGAGATGATAGGAGAAAACTAAGATAAAACGTAAATTCAGATGACTAAGTTCATGGGCAAAAACAACAAAAACACTAAAAACATTTCACTTAGTGAATACTTTTCAAGCAAAATTAGGAGTCTAGGGTCAGTTCCTCATGAGCAGGCCTTTCAACCCCGAGACACTGTCTCATGAGGGCTGTGCACTTGGTACACGAGAGTGTTGTGTTGTGCACTTAGTACAAGAGAGCAATGGACTGTGCACTTAGTACGAGAGAGTGATGGGCTGATCGGCTAAAAGAATTTTTAAGTGAGCTGAGTCATTTCATTTTTAGATAGTGATCGTCTTTTTGATTACTTGGGCAAGCCCAAAGAAAGAGGGGACTAGCCTGACTCTTTATCTGTATCGGGGCTCCAGGCCCTGGGTTTGGAATCGGTGGCCCATTCCTGCCCTTCTAGTTGAGAGATTGAAATCCTCCGGCATAGAACTCCTTTCTCTGGGCATAATTACTACAAAGGTTATGGTTGGCTTGGCTGTGATTGGGCTTTATGGTTTGTATTAACCCTGGCTGGGTTTTATGAGTATTATAATTTTTCATTTCTGAGCTAAGGTCTGGTTGGGGATAGTGATTCAGTCAATACAAAATGGTATTGGGTCCATTGCAAAGTCTAAGCACAGACTCATTATTGCTGGAGCTGAGGCAGAGGCCCAGAGACCTCCAGAAGGTCCTGGGGGTCAGTCTAATGTGCCTGTGGGAGAGACTGCATCCATACAGCCACCTCAATGGAGACCCTGGACAGAGAGGAAAGATTTCTGGGGAGACTAGTGCAAACTCAGGCTCCACCAAGGGCCCCTCTATTGCTTCTCAGATTGGAGCCTGGTACTGTCTGTGTCCCCAGATTAGTAAAAATAAGTCAGAATACAGCCTACCCCAAAGAAGGTCCTACAAAGAATTGCAGTTGTTTCTGTTTATCAGCCCCTACTCATTGGGCAGTAATGCAACAGAAATAATAGTAGTAGAAAAAACACATGCAATAATAAAAAGAATCATTAATTAAATGACTAGGATTTTCAGATATTTTACAAACATTGTCTTATCTAAATTTCACACAATCCTCTAGGGAAAGAATTTTCAATTCATTTCACAAATGTAGACACTGAACTTCAGAACACTGAACCAAGCTGCTACTAAGAAGGAGATTATATACTTAAAATATTTCTCTGTGATCATGGGATCTGTATCTTTTTTACAACATGATATATTTTCACATTTCTTTATATTTTACAAACCAGATTCACTTCTACGAACTCTTTAATTTCTGTAACCTAGTTTTTGCTTATGATCCTTACTTTATACATTAGAAAACTGCTCACATTTATATTCCCAGGAGGTGACAGAATTGGGATTTAAATTCAGGTCTCTTTGGTATTTGAAAATAAAAGGTAGATTTTTGAGTACCCTGACATAGTAATGGCCTGTGATTTTAGGAATACCTGGTTTGTGCCTGGATCACAGTCACCAATCCTTATGGATTCCTGGGGGACCCAGACCCATAGGGAGTCAGGGAAAGCAAAAGGAAAGCATACATTATTATTTAGCTTAGATTTGGCATGAACAACCAGTGCAGAGACTTCTGACAAATTCATCTGAACTATGAGTGACACTCTTCCTTAGGTCTTTGGGCCTCAGTCCAAGGCTGCCCATGAGGCCAACTGCTCCATTTGCTTACTGAGCTCAGTGTGCATCATGAATTTTACCCTAATGTGGTTCTTTGACTGGTAGGCCCAGCAAAATGGAATCAAACATCTGTAATCAGGCTCTGATTTTTCAATGCACCTTGACCTGTGATCATGAGTCTAGATTTTACCAGGATGGAAAAGGGAACAGAGGAAGAAAGCAGGAAAATGGGAACTTTCTTTCCATTTATTTGTATCTGGAAAATCTTATGTTGCCTTTCCAACTTTGAATTTCCCCCAAACTGTTGGATTTGGGCTTTTGTTCTTCTAATTAGCCCTGTTCCTACTTTTCAGACTACTAACACTTTTCTCTTGCTGCCTGCTGTTGGGCTTTTGTCAAACTGTTCAAAATTCCAGGGATCTAAGTTCCTCCCACCCACTGCCTTATATGTTGATCTTTTTGTTTCTTTGAGAGCCACAATTGTCTGCCGATCACTAATAAATGACAAAAAAAAAATGATCCATCCATTCACCCACTCATTTTGTCCTAAAGTACAAATGCAAAATCCAGTGACTTCTAGGTGTCTGATTTTGTTAGTGTAAGAGTGACGCGATGAATCTTGGTGGAATCAAATTAAGAACATTACAGGGGAAACAACTGGGTGAGGAATTAATCTCAATATTGGGATCAATATTGGAGCAGCAGTAGGGAGTAATTACGCAATTTGCATGTGAGCAACGCAATTCAGCTGAGATAGACCCCAGCCTCTGCTTGGATACGTGTTGATGCCAAGTGCAAATAAAGTCATTGGCCATCAGGTTTGGTTGTAATTCAACTCTGCTAAACCAGACATGTGGAAAATGAATGTCTAAACAGGACATTAAGCAGGCATTTGCTGTTCAGTGAGTGTTAATGAGGAAGCAGATGAATTCTGGGATGGGAGTCAGGATCTCGGAATTTTCAGCTTGCATTGGCCATGAAGTGACCTTGGGAGCTGGGGCTTATTTCCCTTTTTGCTGTCTCAGTTGAGATGAGTAGAGGGTAGCTCTTAGATGCTGTGGTCCAGAATTTTGTGGTATAGAGGTTACTTGAAAAGGGAAAAGTAGCAGATTGTCTGAAAAACCCTTTTTCTCTTGTGTCTACAAGTTCAATTCCTGAACCTTTTCCCAGCTTTAGCTCAAGAAGCATCTCCTCTACGAAGCATGTCTTGATTCCTCTGCTAATGAGACTCCTCTTTCTTTTCAATCCCCAGCGCTTCAAAGTGGGCTGTTTGTGTCACCTAACACTTTGTACCTTACATTATCATTCGTCCCCATATCCCGGTATTGACTGAGCTTGCACGAATCCTTAATAGCACCATAGACATTTAATCCATTTCTGTCCTCTTATGTTCTCTAGCAGAGTGGGTGGCACAAAAGCGGATATTTACTGTCTTGTGGCATGATGATGAAGTTTATCAGTGTGTGTCTGGCTGAGTAGATAAATGAATGAATCTACAAATAAAAAAATAGATTAATAAAAAAGGAGAAAAGTGACAGTGGTTTGATTAATACAGCGTTTGTAAACTTAACATTCTCTAATAGTTTTCTTTCCTTTTGTAGTCCCCCAAAACATGAAAATCTCATTTTGAACAATTTCAAGCACCTTGGGACTATTTCTTCTCAAAGGAGGCCATGGAAGGATTTAAAGATGATTGACCGATAACTTGCTATGTTGGTTCAGTAGTAACTTCAGTGTTGACTTTGGTTGCATTTTATAACAAATATTCTATGTAGTCATGTGTGGTCTCATCATGATTTTATTTGGGAGTTCCAGAAATCCTCTCTATTATAGCAATATATCAGCCTGAAATTCCTTGCAGTGAGACTTAACTTTCAAGATAGTCAAGTTAACTATGCTTTTCTCATGGTCCCTGGATTGTGGGGGTATATGCAGTTCTGTATGCTGACTGTAGAAAATTTCAGACTTAACAGTGATCTCAATCATACTTGGAGTTAGAATAGACTTACAGGGATAATGGCAGTGTACATCCTCATTTATAAAATTAAGTTTAATGTAATAAATTAAACTTTTTAACAGACTCAGTGTCACAAAGAATAGTTTTACTGTCTTCCAAATCCTCTGTTCTCCTCTGTTTCATCCCTCTCTTCCCACTAACTCCTAAGTACTCATCTTCTTAATCTCTCCACAGTTTTGCCTTTTACACAATGTCAAATAGTTGGGACTATACAATATGCTGCCTTTATCAACATGACCTATTTTACTTAGTAATGTGCATTTAAAACTTCTGCACATTTTCTCATGTCTTGACAGTGTACTCCTTTTTAGCACTGAATAATATTCCACAATCTGTGTGTGTCACAGTTTGTTTACCTGTTCATTTAGTGAAAGACATATTGCTTGCTTTCAAACTTTGGCAGTTATGAATAAAGATGCTATAAACCCCTGTGTGGAAGATTTTTTTGAGGAAATAAGTTTTCAATTCACTTGGATAAATATGGTAGGGTTATGTTGACTTGTAGAAGAAAATAACATACTGTCTTCTAAAGGCTGTGCTATTTTGCAATGCAGCAGCAATGAATGAGAGTTCCTGCTGCTCCATATCCTCATCCACATTTGGTGGTGTTAGTGTCCCAAATTTTGGGGACTTTAATAGGTATGTAGTAGCATCTCATTGTTATTTACTTTTTAATTTTTGTTTCATGATGTGGGCACTTTTCACATGATTGCTATCTGTACATCTTTTTTGGTGAGGTGTTTCCATGTTTTTTAAAATCCATTTCTAAAAATTGAGTTGTTTATTTTCTTATTATGGAGTTTGAAGAATTGTGTGTTTTGAGTAACAGTTCTTTATTAGATATATCTTTTGCAATTATTTTCTAGCTTGTTGGCTTGTCTTCTTAATAGTGTTGTTAATAGAACAGAAAATTTTCATGTAAATGAAGGCCAGCTTATCAATTTTGTTTTTCATGGATCAGATCTTTGATGCTTTATCTAAAAAGTCGTTGCCATACTCAGGTCATCTGGATTTTCTTCTGTGTTATCCCATAGGAATTTTAGAGTTTTGTGTTTTACATTTGTGTCTATGATCCATTCTAAGTTTTTCTAAAGTGTGCAAAGCCTGTGACTAATTTCCTTTTTTTTTTCATGAAGATGTCTGATTGTTCCAGTATCATGTATTGAAAAGCTTATCATTTCTTCATTCTGTGGCCTTTGATCGTTTGCCAAAGATCCGTATCTATTTCTGGGCTGTCTGTTCAATCTCACTGAGTGTTTCATTTTTAGTGATACCTTGCTGTCTTGATTGCTTTAGTTACAATGTAAGTCTTGGAAGTTGAATAGTATCAATCCTCTGAGTTTTTCTTCCTTCAACGCTGTATTGGCTATTCTGGGTCTCTTGATGAACATACAAGCCAAGCTTTAGAATCAGTTTGTTGGTATCCACAAAATAACTTGATGAGATTGTGATTTCAATTGCATTGAATCTATAGTTTAAATGGGAAGAACTGACATCTTACTGGTGTTGCCTTCCTAGCTATGAACATCAAATATCTTTCTATTGATCTAGTTCTTTGAGTTCTTTCACCAGAATTTTGGAATTTTCCTCATATAAATCTCACATATGTTGCATTATGTTTATACCTAAGTAAATACCAAAGTATCATGTTTTAAATTTCAAATTGTGTTTTGTATATTAACACTGCATCCTAAGACTTTGCTGTAATTGCTTATTAATTCCAGGTGTTATTTTGGTTTATTTTCTGGGATTTTCTATGTAGACCATCATGTGAACAATGGCAGTTTTATTTCTTCCTTCCCAATCTATATTATACTTCTGGTTTCATTTTCTTATTTCATTGTATCAGACAGGATTTCCAGTATGATGCTAAACATGAGTACCTTGTTCATGATGTTAGTGGGAAGTTTCTAGTTTCTCACCATTAAGTACCATCTTACTGCAGGGTTTTTTCTTGCCTCCTTTCTTTTGTGTATTTAGATATTCTCTGTCAATTGAGGAAGCTTTGTTCTACTCCAGTTTGCTAAGCAGTTTTTACTCATGAATGGGTGTTCCATTTTGTCAAATGTTTTTTTTTGTTGTTGTTATTATTTGTTTGGTATCTATTGCTATGATTATGTGATTATTTTTCTTTAGTCTATTGATATTGTAGGCTGTATTATCTGACTTTCTAATGGTGACCCAACCCTGTACACCTTGAATAAATCCCTCTTAGTCATTGTGTATAATTCTTTATTTTTTTATATTGTTGGATTTAGGTTGCTGATATTTTGCTAATAATTTTTCATCTCACCTTTTCTTTTTTGAAATATTTTTAGATGTTAGATGGACACAGCACCTTTATTTTATTTGGTGCTGAGGATCAAACCCAGTGCTCCACATGTGCTTGGCAAGCTCTCTGAGCTACAACTCCAACCCCCTGACTACTACTTATTTCATCAATCATCTTGTAATTCAGATTAAGCCAAAACATATTCTATTGAATCCAAAGAAAATATCACAACATAGTTTCTTGTATAGAGAGAACAGGGTGATGGAAAATAAAATTGATATTCATCAATGTTACTTAATTTTCGTAAGTAATATAGAAATAAGAGTTGGTATTTACATTATTCCCAATGGAGAATGATTTTCCTGCCATTCAATCTTCATTGCATTTTTACTGTATACAATATTACTGTGGAAAATAATTTAACTTAGCTCTAATACTCTTCAATGAAGTAACAGTCAACCAAGACTTCTACCTTGTTACAAACTCAAGTTCTTTCCACTGTGACATGGAAGGCAGTTTGTTCCCCTTGTTTTTGTTTTTTATCTGATGAATTCCCTTCATCTTTGGAAATCATCCTGAAAAAGGAAGAAAATTTATAATTCTTTAAACCATAGATATAAGGCTTTGCATGTATTTAATCTTCTGGAAGTTTGGGTCATCTGTGTAGCATCAGGACTTCCTAAAAGAAAGATGCATAAAAACAATGTCTTTTCACCCCAGCCGACTTTCCCATTTAGAGTCCAGAATTTGTAATCTGTGACAATCACTAATCTAGTGATCTAGTCACAAATGTCACCTTTCATGTAGCATCTTTGATTCATCTTTTCTTCTGGTTGGACCTTCGGGAGTATTTTATTGAAGAATGAGTCCTGGGTACCCAACTACTGTCCATCACGTAGGTGGCCTAGGGTCCTTTCGTCAGGCAAGCTGTCTCTTGGGATTTCCTCCTTAGTTATAAACAGACACTCACCCCACAGTGGGGCCATGGTGTCCAGCCAAGTTTTTGTAGGTTCCTCCTTTGCTATCTTAGGTCATATGCCATTACCCTTGGTCATTACTCAGAGCCCTGTTCTGTATGAATAGATTTCCCAGAATAATAGGCAACAACAATCCATCTGCCCAAAGTCTGGATTTCCTTCTGATATTTCCAGCCTACCTAAGTGAGGGCCGAATGGAAATTATGACCACTCCTCACCCCACATTCTAATGTCATGTGAACTCATTGGATGCCCTCAACGGGACTGGCATCTGTAACATGTTTCTCCTTAATTTTGGTAATCTTGGCCTTCCTGTTACTTTGCTTCCAAGTTATCACAGATATTATAAATCTCTCTAATGCAGGATGCATTGTGAACACTAGTTCTTTGATAAAATTTTTCTTTAGAACTAAATCTGACGAAGAAGCAATCAGTATTTTGAAAACTAGCTTATTAATAATTTCCAACGAGGTTCTTCTGGGCTTGATGAATTCTGATAAGCTCAGACACTCTGTATTTGAATAACTGCATAAACAGACCTGATTGATGACCACTTAATAATATCAGTGTGGCAGATCCATGCAACCTCAAGAACACCTCAATGCCACTGTTGAAGTAGTGGATACTTCTAAAGCTAGACCGTCCATTGTTATGAGCAATTCATGCAGCTGCACAAATACACCTCAGATCTATTTGTTTCTTTAGTCTACTTGCATTTTACTGGAACTTGATTTCATTCTTACACTGCTGTAGTTTATGGTCATAATAATAATCCTTGTATAATACTGAAATTTAAAGGGCTTCAGCAGCACCCTGGCTTAGGGAAGTCATCAGGCTTAGTGGAAACAGCATTGACCTTAGCACCAGAAACTATCTCAAAGTCATGTAGTCACAAGTAATAAAGTTGGTCTGTTCCTCCTCCCTCCTTCCATCTCTCTGCATTCTCTTTGGCAAATTGATGCACATATAACCTATTGAATTAAAGCTAATTTTAGTTCCAGAGCCATTAGGAAATAAGATCCTGCAGGAATTTTAAGTAATTTCATTTCAGCTGATTAAGATATTTAGATATAATGCATCACATTTTATGCTTGAAAACAATGTCAAAATCAAAAGCACACTAAGTACACTGTGTCCTATGAGCTAGAAAATTGATGGTGATGTCTATTTAAAACTTTTGATAACTCAGTGAAAAATTCCTTGAGATTTTCTAATTCCTTAGGAGGGAAAGGTCAGAAGTCCCCAGACACCTATAGGATGGAATTCCAGCTATCAGAGACCTCTTTGCACATTTGCATTTTTATGTTTTATTTATAACTTTGTAAACTTTTTCTGGACTCTTCTTGCTTCCATTTTAGTCTCATTGAGTTCGTTATAGTCTTAATGACTTTTATTCCCTACATTTCAAAAATTACCTACCCCTATACACAGAATTAATTACCAGCCAAACTCATGTGACAGGTAATAAAGACACCCTCGAGAAAAAAAAACTTAATATCTTTTACACTGAAATAATGTCTAGAGATCTGAAATCAGGCACCTTTTGTGTATCCGAACAGCTAACATTTTGTAAGCACTTGCTATATGCTAGATATTCTACAGGTGCTGAACAGTGGCTCTTTCAGTTCATCTTGATAATTATCCTAAGAATAAGCACTGCGATTAACTGTTTTTAATGTTTTAAAAATATTAAGTGGCTTGCCTGAGATAACATATCTAGGAAGTTTTGGAATTGGGCATTGGGCCAGACGAATAGACGGCCCTGACTTACAACCATTCCCTACCACATGGAAGTACAATGATGTGCAATCATTTAGGGAAGAACACTGGTCACTATTCTTTGAGATCACAAGAGAGGCATTACCTGCCCTTGACCAGAAGGCTGCGAAGCTGGTGGGACAGTGTTTAGTTGATACCAGTCAGATGACAGCACTATTCCCGGATTGCTGGCCATGAAGGAGGAGGCAAGGAAGAATGTCCCAACTGGGCCACCCTGGGTGGCATTGGGAATCAAGAGAAGGGTATGTATGGTCAGAGCCCCCCTCCCCCATCTTAAAGCCTGTTCCCCTTAAAATGTTTTGTCACTAGAAAATAGTGTGGTGAACAGGGTCCTTGCTGTCATAAAGACCTGAGTTCAAATCTCTGCTTCATAACTTGCTGGTTTTCTCATTAAAGCCTCTGAATTTTAATTTTATTGTCTATAAAGTGAAAATACTCATTCTTACTTCAGAAACATTATGATAACAAAAGAACAACAATAAATGGGTTAGATATGACACAATGGCTCATCTATAGGGTGGGCTGCTCAGTCAGTGTGGGGTCTGCCTTTTTAATCTTTGCTCTCTGGAAAGACGTTGGTGTCACACTTTTGTTCTTTGATACAATCTAACTCCAAGCCAGATTTCCCTTCTCAAAAAGATAGCTGAGCACTAAGCCTGACCTTTCACTGGCTTCTTCCCTTCAAGGAATTTCAAAATGTCAAAGATTTTATTAAGGATGTTTACTTGGGGCATGTTTAGAGTTGCAAAATTTAACACAGAGCGGGTGACTTTTCTGCTTATTATTCAAGGCATGGGCCTTCTACTCTGTGGGATGGGAAGAGTTGAGTTGCAAGATGTCCCAAAGGAAACGAAACCCAACTGCTCTGCCAAAACCGCTGAAATGCAGAGATAACCTTGGGTTATCTCAAACTCTACTGTGAAGTTTCTGCTTCCCTGGCAAGAGATACCAATGCTTAGATTTATTCTGAAAAAGTGCACTGAAGTTACAGTATTTCAAAAGAGCCTCCTTCCCATCAGGAAGTAAGCATTCTTGATTGTAATCAATAAATGCAATTATAGAATCAGGCACTGGGACCCCATTCCTTAGGCTACTCACCAAAAAGCATTCTCAGATCATTGTCAGCCATCAGGAAAGTATTTAATCATTCTAGTTAGATAAATATGTCTATTTAATGTTTAATTCTTATTCCTTGCCAAAAGACCCACCTCAACATCCCAATGAGGAACATCAGATGCAACTTCATGCAACTAAAATAATTCTATTCAATTTAGTTTTTCATCCCTCAACTGCCTCCTACTCACATTCCACTCTTTATATTTCTTCCTTTTTCCCACCTCTTTTCTAAGCATTAAAGATTTAGTGTGGTTAAAATTATTTTTTACTTCTGTTCAGACTTCATATATTTGGTGGGATTAAAGAAACTGTATTTAAATATTTAAATTTCAAACTGGCTTAGTTTTGTACAGTAAATTTTTGTCCTTAAAAAACTGTTCCTTCACTATGAAAATCAGTATGGTAGTTTCTCAAAAGATGAGGCATGAAATTACTTTATAACCCAGCTACACCACTCCTTGGTATTTATCCTGAAGAATTAGTCATCACACTATAGTGATGCATGCACCCCCACGTTCATAGCCACACAATTTACAATAGCTAGGCTGGTTCCATAGTTCCATAGTGGATTATTGGATAAAGAGAATGTGTTATATATGCAATGAGTTTTAGTCAGACAAAAAAATGAAATTGTGTCATTTGCAGGAAAATGGATAGAAATAAGGACTATTTTATGTTAAGTGAAATAAGTCAATTTCAGAAGGTCAATGGTCATATGTTTTCTATAGGGAAGCTAGAGAGAAAATAAAACAAAAAGGTGGGAGTAGTCCTCATGAAAATCAAAGGGGGAATCAGTAGAGTAAAGGGACTAAGGGGTAGGAGGTGGGAAGGGAAGGGGGAAGTTCTGGGGATGATATTGGCCAGATTTTATGGTTGTATTGTGTGCATGTATAAATATGAAACAACAAATGCCATTATTATGTGCAAATATAATGTACCAATAAAAAATGTGGGGAAAATACTATATTCAATCTTTTATACTATGTATATTCACTGAACACCTTCTAGGTGTTGGTCTGGAGATGAAAATGTGTCCATCATATGGTTTCTCCTCTGAAAGGACTTATAGTTACACAGAAAGTAAAAAAAAAAATGCAACTAACATTATTAATGGAACAGAACAGTAAAAAAAAAAAAAAGGTAGAAACATCTACAGGGAGTGGTATTTTGTTTTGTTTTGTTTTGCAGGTTCAACTGGACCCTGAATATGGACTGAGAGTAGTGAAACCAATACTTTGTGGTTGAAATACACAGAGGAATACTAATTAGAATCATCCCCAGTTAAAGCTGTTTACCTTACCTGGAGCCCCAGAAGCATAAAAGGATGTGTTGGGAAAGGAGATAGAAAAGGTGTATCTTCTGATAGATATGAAATGTTGGGGACAAAAGGATAAACACATTCACACTGCCACCCCCATTACCTATGGGTCTATTCTTCAAACTGATGTCTGTCTGGGATGCCGAGTTCAGTGTGATCCATTGCAGCAACTGTGCAGTAATGCTCGGTGTTAAAAGATGTGGCTCAGGATAGGGTGGTTAAGAGCAGAAAGAGAAACAGCAGTAGGCATGACCTGGGATGAAAGCCAGAGGACAGTACCCATGTGGTACCCTCATTCCCAACCCTGTTCTTGCAGTTGTTACCCATTATGCTAAAAATGGGTCAATCTTGTGATGGGAAGAAAAGAAAAGCAGTGGTTAGAAAAAGAAGTACACAGTGAACTTAGGATATTTTTTTTCTGCAAGAAAACTCCAGAAGGCCAATATTTTTATTATTAGAACACAGACTCCTTATTAATGATCTGAAATGAAATACTGAAAACATATTATCTTTTGAAAGGTGCTCCACATTCAAGGTACAGAAACACATCACCCAGTTAAAAAAAAAAAAGGCTTCTTATTAATAGACTATTAATACTGATCAAATACACCAGAGCCCAAATGGGTAAAATTCAATGCATTAGTGAGATCACCATTTTCACAAATCATGGAATGTTGAGGCATTTATTTCTTCTAAAGAATTCTATATAAAGTTCACATATGCACAGGAAACACAGTAAGTCCAATAAATTGGATTTAAATTGGTTAGCATTATCGACAAAGAACAGATTTGAAAAGTCAATGGTGAGCATACGTACAAGAGAACAACTTGTGTCAATTAGATGCTACAAGTTATTTTTTGTTTACTAAAGAGAAAAAGTATAGTAAAATCTATCCCTAATTATGAATATATTATTAATAGCCATCAAAATCTATGTATACCCATGAATAAACTAAACCTGCCCTTTACTTAAAGAGTTATTTGACTTAGAATTTTTAAAAATTTACACTGGCTTTCTTTTCTATTGCTACTCGACTCAATAAAACTCATAAATAAATTCATTCTCATTGTTTATGTAGATGAATAAGTTGGCTTGACCCATGTCAATCCTCTGTTCTGGAAAGCTGATGGAAAGGTTAGCATTTCCCTCACTAGGTGAAGAATCAGTGGCTGCATGACTAAGTTTTTTGTAAAGGAAAACCATTGAATGAGGTTTCTTTCAGGCATCAGTAAAAAGATACTGGACCTATCATATTATTTTTTAAAAAAATTTTTTTTAGTCATAGATGGATAAAATACCATTATTATAAAATTTAAATTTTAAATTTAAAAATTTATTATTATTTTAATGTGGTGCTGAGGATTGAACCCAGTGCCTTCCATATGTACAAGGATCAAACCCAGTGCAAGGTGAGCACTCTACCGAGCCATAAACCCAGCCCTATCATATTTTTTGAAGAATCAAATAAACTATTTGCTAACAGGAATAAATATGCCTCCTATGATTGAGAGTAAAATCACCACTATATACTAGTGTTCATGTGAAGTCATTCCCTTGAGTTAAATATTGTATCAAGGTTAATGAAAAATTTAGCATAAAAATTGTAGTTTTGATGTAAATAAATAGGAAAGAACTTTACTGTTGTGGTAATACTAAGAAAAAATAAGACAAAATAATAATTATTTAAGAGAGAAATTCATGGACAGTAAGAAGCCTAAGTGCATTGTCTTACAAGGAGAGAAGCTGGTTGCAGGTGAGTAGGGAGGTGTGGCAGCCTCCTCGGGGTTAGGATGGGGAGAGGTCAGCCTGGTGGAGAGCCAGCTGGACTGCAGGTGAAGGTGGATGTTGTCAAGATGGAATCAAGCCCAGGAAATCTTGAATATAGCACTATCTGCAGGGGCTGGAAATTCCCTGTGTCCCTCTGTCATTCGGCAGGCAGTAAAGCCAGGATGAGAAGCAAAATAAATATGTGCATAGGGCACATGTCACAGGTCTGAAACTGAGGACCCTCTGATGCTAGGTCTAAGGGTGGAACCTGAGTCCACCTCCTCCTGTATTCCCCTTCCTCCTCCACCAGTCATGCTTTAGACATGGGGATCAGGGTGAAAGGAGATGAGTTAATCTAGGTCCAGATCAAATTGACTTTTGGTGAATTTTGAATGGCAGCTTCCATATCTTGCCTTCCAAAATAGGAAAGGATTTGTCTTCTCTAGGAGAAGATGAAACGAACCAAACTAACCAATGACCTTCTCCCCTAACTTTAGTATTCTTTAAACTCCATTGGTTTTCAGAGCAGTATTTGTTACAACTTTTTAAAATTATGAGATGTAAGAAACAAACCTGACAATTAAGATTCTCTCTGGTTTCAGCCCTCAAATCCACCTGCTGCCATCAGTTGCAAAGCCGAAGGGCATGGTTCTTGCTACCTACAGGCAGGTGCTTCCCCCTTCCCCTGGTGGCAGGCTATGGAACTTGCACTCCACACTTCCTTCGTGTGTGTGTGTGTGTGTGTGTGTGTGTGTGTGTGTGTGTGTGTGTGTGTGTTTAAATCCCTCATCTAGTTTTATCTTGCTTTTGTCTTTATTCATTTAATGCACTTTATAGGTGGTCCAGAAGTAAGTAGAAATAAATGTTTGTATTCAATTTGCTATGTTTAATTTTAAATTGCTATTTTAGTGGTTTTATCTAAGCTGCCAGGGAACTCTAGGACTGTTTAGTTATCTTTGTTAAATTATGAATATATAAAACTAATATATATTAATTAAATATATATTATATAAAACATATCATATAAAATGTGTATATATGTGTGTGTACATATACATACATATATATATATATATTATATATATATAATATATATATATCTATCATGATGGATGTAAAGCTCAAGGTCACACCCAGGTGAAAGATGTCTTTGATATATTCTTGCTATTTGTCTTCTCTAGGAGAAGATGAAACAAACCAAACCAACCAATGATCTTCTGCACAGTTTCCATATGGCCTCCTTGTGGAATCCTCCTTTCCCTGATTCTCATCCTCTCCCCACTTTATTTCTCTTTCTCTCTCCTCTTTATACCAGCATTTTAAAGCATTTTCAGTGAAAGGGTTTTTAGGGTCTCTAATCTGCCACTACTGTTAATCTGACCCTACTGTTAGGGTCTCTACTGTCTGGAAACAGTAGCCTTTTGAGCTCTTCTTTAGCAATAAAACTTGACAGTGTGACTACCCGATATTGGTTCATGCTGAGGTTCTGCCATTCAGCACAGCCAAGCCAGCACCCACCCTAGCACCTTGTAAATAAAACTAAGGATGTGGAAACTAAGGCCCAGGCCTTCTTGTTGACAACAGAGTGTACTTCTCCCACAAGACCCAGATGCAGTCTTTAAAGGTCAGCTGATTTTAGACTCAGAGCTTTGGGGTTTGGCAAATGTGGAATTAATTATTAATATCCCATGTTTTATTGAGTAAATTTTACTCATTTTATTTCACTCTTCTGAACCTTTAATATTATCTACAAGATGGGAACTATCATGCCTGTCTTGTTGTTCACTTGCAGTTGAGGATCACTTGCAATTGAAAATGCCCACATTACAGTGACCAGCACAGAGCAGTTAATCAAATGGTGATATTACAAGTATGATGCTCTCATCTGTCCATCTGTCCATGGATGTGACTCCATGTGGGTATGATCTAGACATATGTGAGTGGCAGGTCATGTAATGAAGGGACTTGTCTATAATTTCTTGCTTTTCAGGAAATATTCTGGATCCATGTCTTGAGGTTAATTTTATGGCCTTAGGAAGAATTGTACTTCATAATCCTTAGCTTCTCATGAAACCTCAGAGAAGGAATTTCTACAGTATTTTTGGAATGGATCTTAAGGCCTTCTGAGTTTAAGTTGCACCTGGATTGTGGGTCGTTTTGTACATGTTGTAGCCTCATCATTGGATTATGAGGCCTCAAACAGATGACAATTGACAATAGGCTTTTCCATGTGGCTTAATATTATCCCATTTGGAAAAATGGTTATGGAAATGAGGACCCTTTCTACATTTCTAGTGCACTTACTATCCTTAAGTCCCAAGCTGCAGTGATGTGGATAAATAATTTAGTGGTACAATAACTCCTTTCATACTAAAAAATCTGCAATGATTTTCCAAGGCTATCTCAATGCCAGGGATCCACCTTGATGTGACCAAGGAAGTAGCATGCTGTACCTGTTGGTGAATGCGGCCAATCTCCATGGTGGTCGCCATGCTTTCTAGAGCCAGGAAATGTGGATGAAGCATAGAGTGAATTTGGTAGTACTTTCCTCAGGAAATTTCTTTTTCATTCTTCACTTTAAATAAAAATGATTTTTAGCCAATCGAATGCATTTCTATGTAGAGAAATAACATTTATGGAAAACAGTAAGGTGATAATGCTTTTCTGTGCTGCTTGAGTGGTGACTGAAAATAATGTATAATCATCTTTTGGTCTTAGAGGTTGAAATATTATTTGTGTGTTAATCTGTGGGTAATTTCCTTTTCTTTGTCATTTAATTGGGTTAATATCTTCCTCTCTCAGCCCCCTATCAACTCAGACTTATTTAAAACAAACAAACAAACAAAAAAAAAACCTACCACCAGGCCTGGTGGTACATGCCTGGAAATTCTAGTAGCTCTGGAAGCTGAGGTAGTATGATCTCAAGTTTGAGGCTGGCCTCAGCAGCTTAGCAAGGTCCTAAGCAACTTAGCAAGGCCCTGTTTCAAAATAAAGAATGAAAAAGGGTTGGGGATGTGGTTCAGTTGTTAAGTGCCCCTGAGTTCAATCTCGAGTACCAAAACATCACCACCACCACAACAAATTAACTGCCTGTCACCTAGTGTATGTCAAATGCTGAGAAAAGGAATGGATCAGAACTTGTCTCCTTTCTGAAGGAAGTTCTCAAGAATGGTAAGGGTAGCTGGGTGCGGTGGTGCACTCCTGCAGTTCCAGCAACTTGGGAGGCCAAGGCAGGAGGATTGCAGGTTCATAGCCAGCTCAGTAAATTGCTGAGGCCCTGAGCAAATTAGCGAGACCCAGGCTCAAAATAAAATATGAAAAAGGGCTGGGATATGGCTCAGTGGTTAAGTGTCCCTGGATTCAATTCCTGGTACAAAAAAAAAAAATAATAATGGCAGAGAGATGAATGAAAACTTCAGAGCGGGAAAAGAATAAATGTAGAGAAAACAGATATCGAGGCCTTCATAGGGTGGTAGTAGTTGGAAGTAATCTTAAAGAATTGCTAGAACAAAGGCAAGGGGATGTTAGTTCAAGAAGAAGAAATGATAGAAACAAAACAAAAGAGGAATAAGAGTGGTTCACGAGTTTAGGGTATACGATGCACTGGGTCGGCTTTGTTAGAATCAGGAATACAACTCAAACTTAACCCAATAATGGACAGCTCTAAACAAGTTTAGCATTTGTCTTTTATCCCTTATGCAGTTAAGAGCCAGTAGCAAAGTGACACGATCAGCGTTTTGGAAAGATTTTTAACAGTATGGTCCATGTTAGGAGTATTTTCAAAGAATTTAAATAAGATTTAAAAACTATATAGAGTGATTCCCTTGTATTGGTTATAAATATTACCATTAATGCTCTGGGGGGAAGAGAGACTAGGGAGAGGGAACTTCTCTAATTCCTCTCCCTGGCAAGGGCTGTGGCTCCCTGGGGGCTCCCACAGAGCTGGAAGATCACACTGGTCTGATGCCCATGGTGCAGCTCATGGTGCCTGATGGAGACTCTTGGGTCATGTTCAAGGGCAATTCTCAAGTTGACATTTATAACATGACACAGATGGATGGTCAAAACAGAGGAACCCTAGAAGTAAACTAGTAGAGAAGACTAGGCCCAACGTATGTCACAGTGAATCACAGTCATCAGTGTAAGAAACAGATCAGAACCAACAGAAACAAGAGGAAGTATGGAAAATTCCAAAGGGGAGAGCCCGGTGGAGGAACTTTAAAATTATTATTATTTATCCCCAAATATGTTTCTTGAGCAGTAGTTCAAACAGGCTAGGTCCAAATAGAGCAGATGAGAGATGATTAGGGAATAAAACACCATGGACCTGGGGAGGGACAGGGAGGGGAAGAGAAATTCCAGAGATGTCTGAGACTGACCAATTGACCAATTGGATGAAAGTGGGGAAGTCAGGTATTTGTGAACCTGAACAACTTGGGCAAACAAAGTACACTAGATTTAGGAAGATGGTGATAAGTTCAACTTGAAGACACTAACAAACTGTGCTTGTAGCATATTGGGTGTTGGAGAAAGTTTTATGCTAAGGATATAGATGTGAGGGTTTCATTTACTCTGAGACCACAATCTGTTTTCTCCCTCTGTATCAACCATGTACTAAGCCCCCCAGTTCTGCTATGGGTTGTGTTGACATAGTTTCACTCATGGGGCTAAAGGAGAGAACAGGGCGTGGAGAGAGTCAAAAACTGAGCAATTGCCTGCAGAGATGGGCACAATTCCCATTGAAGCGGCTGTTCTGTGAGGTGAAGCAGGCTCTAGTAATATTTCTTACTGTTTGTAAGGAAATGGAGAAATTCTCCCTATGGCCTCCTGTGTTTGGGGAGGATTCTATCAGTCTTCTGTTCTGCCCTGTGTAGTTCTACCTAGAACTCTGCAGGAGGGGGCCTCCTGGGGACACGGACCACTAAGAAACATCTCAACCTCCCATCAGAGAAATATATTAGAACATTTTGTCGCCTTTGAGATCATGAGCATGTAAGTCAACTGGAATGTGAATGGAAGCTTTTGCCTGCCCAGGTTTGGTGGGCTCCATCGAGCACAGTCTTCTGTTGCCTCACCTAGGAAAGATGCAGGGATTTCAAATTGCATCTAGATTCTCCTGGGGCGGTGCGGGGGGTGGGGGGTGGCTGGTTTTCTCTTGCTTTACCTAAAAGCCATGTATTTTATTTGGAAGAATATTTATGTTCTCCAGTAGACAATTGCTAACATATCTGCCTGATCAGGTGGTTGAAGGGTACCTGTTCACAATGGCAGGGCTAGAAGAGTTTTGAGAATGAGGTTTCTTTGTGACAACTTTCTTTTAAGCATTCCAAGGTGTTTGATCTTTACCCTCTCCCTTCTCTCTTTTGCAAGTCCCCTTGACCATGAGTGTGTTTCCTCCTTGAGGCCACACCCAACTTTCTTTCAGAACTGTGGCCAACTCTTGGTTTTCTAAACTTTCCATGTGATTTTTCAAATTGCAGCTGGAGGTGATTTTCATCCCATTGAAGTGCTACCACTCTTGCAAAGCACTTTCGAGGTACTACTTTCCCACTGTGATGTGTCTATTTGTGCTCAATTATTTTCCCTACTGGACACAAGCTCCCTGAAGATAAGTACCATGTCCAACTGATCTTTGTGTCATCAAGTTCCATTTTCCACATAATAGAAACTTCATAGACATTTTCTGGGTGAATATAAGGATTCTCTGAATGAAGTTTGTAACTGTGAATTAGCTGTGAGGTTAGAGATTGTGTAAGTACCTGAAAGGACCATCTGCATTTTGGATTTGTCTAGAGTTGTGATATGCAGTTTGGTACTAACTAGCTGTGTATCACCATGACGTTTTAAATTGGGACAAAAAAATAATAATAAAAAAACTTTAGTTTCTTGGTGTCACTATCCACATTTGAGGTTCTTAGTGGCAAGGTGTGTCTAGTTGCTATGATAGTGGAGAGCAAGGCCAAGAAAAGTTCCGAGAGCTCTGCTGGTCTAGTGTATGGAAATTCCAGGTTTCCAAATGTTAGTTTCTGAGCTAACAAATCCTTGTTTTCATCTGCCTTGATCTCTGCATTTGCTTTTCCTGCCCAACCTTGTCTGAGATACTGGATTTTTGCTCTCCCCAGATATCTAAGTTAGTATCCTGGATAAGGAAAGGCTCTCACTGGTTGTATGGATCTACTAAATTTATCTGGTTAGATATGAATTTGTGTGTAAACAGTTTTGCTGAGGAACAATTTTTGTGCCATAAAATTTATCCATTTTGATTGTGTAATTCAAAGAATTTCAGTGAATTTACAGAAGTATACAGCCTTCACCACAATTTAATTTCAGAACATTTTTATCAACCCCCCCCCAAGTCCCCTTTGTAGTCACTCTTCATTGACACCCCCATCCATGACAACCCTGATCTACTTTTTGTTTCTGTAGATTGTTTTTCTGGACATTTTATATTATATAAATGACATTGGGCAACATGTGCTTTGCGTCTGGCTTCTTGAAATTAGCATGGTATTTTCTGAGATTGTTAATGTTGGAGTGTGTAGAAGGACTTTATTCCCTTTTTTTGTTTGTTCCTTTTAGTCATACATGACAGTAGAATGTATTTTGACATATTATACATACATAGAGTACAACTTCCTGTTTTTCTCGCTATGCATTGTTGAGAGCCACAGCCGAAGGGGCTCCAGCAAACTTTCAGACTGCCAGCTGATGATTGGCTCACAGCGGCCCCAGCAACACCTAGCTGATTGGCTCCTCTGTGGAGATGCTCATTGAGCTGTTTCCCTGCCCTTTCAGACTACCAGCTGATGATTGGCTCACAGCGGCCCCAGCAACACCTAGCTGATTGGCTCCTCTGTGGAGATGCTCATTGGGCTGTTTCCCTGCCCTTTCAGACCACGGAGCTGCTCATTGGGGGACTTTTTTGGCTCCGCCCATGCGACCCAGCCAATCGGCCTCAAGAGCAGGAGGATTGTGGGAGGAAGAGGCTGGGTTGGTGTGTGTGGCTTGTGGGAAGCCGGTGGTGGCAGTTGGGCTCTGAGGGTTTTTTCCTGAGGAGCTGTTTTGTTTGGCATGTGTGGTTCTAAAAATAAAGTTAGTTTCTTTTGATAAGTGGCTCCTGAATTGTGCCCAGCCAGACTGCGGCAATGCATAATGTGGAATTACATGGGTCTTGTATTCCTATACAAACATAAGAAAGTTACATTCCATTCATTCTGTTATCTTTCCTATTCCCATTCCTCCCTTTCTTCCCTTCATCCCCCTTTGTCTAATCCAAAGTATTTCTAATCTCCTTATACTCTCCTTACTGTGATTTAGCATCTGCATATCAGAGAGAACATTTGGCCATTGGTTTTGGGGATTAGCTTATTTCACTTAGCATGATATTTACCAGTTCCATCCAGCAAGTGCCATCATTTCATTTCTCTGTATGGCTGAGTAATATTCCCTTATGTATATATACACCACATTTTCTTTATCCATTCATCTGTTGAAGGGTTTATTTCTTTTTATAGATAAATAGTATTTATTGTTTTAATATACTTCATTTTACTTATTTATGTATAGATAGACAATTGTGTTTTTCTACTTTTTGGTCAGGATGAAGAAGCCTGCAATAACTGTTTGAATAACATGACTTTGTGTAGACACATTTTAAATTCTTCTGGGTATGTTATGTTCTTAACTTTGATAAAATCCAGTTTATATCAAATTTACTTTTGCTCTTGGGATAGAAAATTATGTGGCTTTATGGTAAAACTGGGTAGAACACCAAGACATATAGATTGATCTTTTTTCTCATTTTAAATGCATTTTACTTATTCAAACAAAATTGTTCAATAAAAGTAAAATTACTGTCTTCCTTAGGAATACCAGCTTCATTAATATTTAAGGAACAAACAATTCCAGGTGTATTACATTCTTTGAGTAAGGTTTTTCTTTTCTACATTTCTATCTTGATATTTCTGGGTATGTTTGTTCTCTGTACATTACACTTCCTTTATAAGTCTCACAAGTTGGACAATATTAGCACATGTTCCTCTGTCCCCAAATTTACTCTTTTCTTTGATTATCCCCTCCTGTGTTTTAGACAGAAAGAAATAGTATGTCATCATTTTCGTTGTTTCTACTTAAAGCACTTTGAATATTTTGTGTTAATTAGCCAGTAGCCTCAACTTCTTGGGACTTAGGTGACATGGGATTACTTCATATCAACATTTCTAAGACTTTATGTGGAGCCAAATGATAAAGTTATCAGATCACTTTAGTTATTTAGTTAATATATTACTGCTTACTTGTCATGTATATGCACTGTGATATGTACTTATGTAAAATTGTACATTAAATTCAATTTATTGTTAAGTAGAGGACAAAGAATCCAGAGCTTAGAAGTGTCAAGTAAATGGAGAGCTCTTCAAGTTTGCACAAGAGATTTTGTTGATTTTAAAACCTACATTCTTCAATGCCATTTGTTCTTAACCTATACCAGTTGGCCACATGCATATTTAATGCCTTAATCTATTTGAAGCATTAAAAAAATTTGTTTATCCCATAATAGGTTTGTTTAATATATTGTTAATATCCAAGTGTTTCTTTGGGATATAAAAATTCAAATCACTATTCCAAGGGTACTAGAACATTTTGTGAAAAAAATAAAAAGCATTTTCCATATCACTTAAAAAATACATACTAAGATGTTTTGTGATGATCATTGTAAAATAATTGCATAATATTACAAAGTAATTAAATGATACAATCTTGAAATGTTAGTCTCATCCTGGAATTTTTAAAAACCATTGTGTGAATTTGTTGCAATGAGAGTGAAGAAAAATAGATGCTAACAGCATTAATGGACTTATTTTTAGAATCTTTAATAGATGAATGCTGATGGCCTCATCAATCTGTTTGAGTGTCCTTGGCATTTATGGTTTTCACCGATGGGTGATATTTATAACTGTCTTAACAAGCAATTCTACCCAGACCTGTTTTCACGTCATAAGTACTGGGAATTATTCATGTGGAAAATGATGTAAGAACTGAAGCATAATTTCAAATGTACAAATTAAAATTTATTTTTCATGCATGGCTCATCATTTTATTTTTAATATAAATTTTAAAAACTATGGCAAAATCTTGAAATATGACAGAGAAATGCCTGCCTTTTAAAGACCACCCATAAAAGGAGATCAGGATTTAACTTTTTAATCTGAAAGCCTTTCCTCAAATAAGTCCCTTTCAATGGTTTCTTCTTATGGAGTGTAATGGTCCATTTTGTCTTCCTTTGCCATTTCTTCCTGTCGCCTTCAGCACGGTGAGTTATGATAAGTACTTTGCAGGAGTCTATGTCTTAATTCAAATAATGGTTTAAACTTCTACAGTGATCCATGGGCCTTCCCTCAGGAAAACAAGGCAAAATAGGAAGGAGAATATAGATACAATTCAAGCTAAACCTCTGAAAACAACAAATCAGGTTTTGCTGGAAAAGGATATTTCCTTTTTAATACTTAGATGTTTTTTCTTCTAAACACATATTCCTTATCTCAAAACTCCTTTTATAATTATGGATGGCCAAAAATGTCTATAATTCTCCTCAATTAGAGCTGACCATCAAAAGTTTGAGAAACTGAAATAAATAAAACAAATATTACAAAAAACTTTGTTGGCTTTGAAGGCTACCTCTCAAATCCTATTCAGTAATAAACCTCTGAATCCTTGGGCTGATGATTCTCCTTGCTGTATAGAAGATGGTGTTTCATATTTGACCATCTGGGTTTCTTCTTATTGAATCTATTCATGGTAGCATGAATAAGCACTTAATTTAATAGAAATAAATTTTTGGCCTAATGAGTATAAAACCATGCTTTAGAATTATTTTGGCCAATGGTACTGTCTTCCTAAAATTAATTATAGTAGATTATTATTCCCCTCATTCCCATACCTATCTTGGTAGTCATTGGTGATATTTTCTAAATTTTCCAGTTCTCCATTCAAGGTAGGATTGCTCTTGGCCTTTTGGGCTGTATTTGGCCTTGTAATTACTTCTGGTCAATGACATATGATCAGGAATAATGTATGTCCTATTTGGGCTGAAGTTTTACTTGGTAGTGCAAGACCTTCAAAAGCTCACCTTTTCCCCTAGCTTAATGACCAGCAGTGTTTGAAAGTAACTTTTCTAGGCAGAGCTTTCAATGAGCAAAAGCCTTTCTGTCATCATAATGTACATTAAGTCTTTTTTGCAAAACACTAAATCCTGACTGGTTGTTTTCTTTACTCTCTCATCACTTACCAAATAAAATTCAGTGCATACAAGATGAGCTATGTATTCTCAGGTATTCAAGACCCTTTTAAATACGGATTCATTCTACTTTTTATTCTCATAATTTGATTCATGAGTTTTGCTTTTCAGTAGATTTAGACTTTGTATCTTCCACGTCAGACTCTAAGATTAAATTTTTCTTAAGGGTCTCATTGTGTTCAGCAGTATGTGAATTTTCCCATTTTGAATTTCTGTCAATGTCTTGTGGATGTTGTCATCATTTGTCACTTTTTTATTCAACTTTGTACTTTGTGTGGCTGTGAAACTCATAGAAATTAGCTTGGTTTCTAGTTTATAGGAAGTTACTCAATGGCTATTTGTCATCTTGACTTGTTTCTCACTTAAATATAAAACTTAGTAAAAGCAGTAGGTTTTAATTTTTCAGAATTCTTTCCTCAATCAAAAGTGACTAATAATAATAATAAACTGATAGATATCCATGAATTAACTCTTCTAATTTCTTTCTGATTATATTTTTCTTACTATTTAGTCTATCAACCCAAGCGTCCATCCATCCATCCTTTCATCCATCCATCCATCAATCAATCATTCATTACTATTTTCTAAATAACCTATGGGCAATAATATGAAAATTGCATATTTTCATGGTCAAACAGATTCCTCAGGACCTAAAAGCATAGTTCACTGCCACATTTTGACTAATTCCCAATTGTATACACAAGAAGAAAAAAAGCATTTATGCTTTGTGTTGTTCTGGAGTTCTAATATGCTATAATTTAACATAATATATGCATATGTAGTATTAATTGATAAATTAAATTCAACATTAGCTATTGACTTCCTGATGTGGATTTTATCCATTACAACTATTTGAGTTATACTTCCCCATTCCCATATACTTACAACAAAATATTTTTAGTTCTTTAGTTAACTTTGTACTTGAATATCCTTAAATTTCTGCTTCTTGTTTAATCAATTGCTGACACTATGTCTTGATTGCCTACTTGGTGAAATGAGGAGAGGAGGAGCCCTTCATCCCAGTACAATGACTTAATTTGCTTTTTGCATAGCATTTTTTTTCTCCCTGTTGTTTCTAATTGCCTTAAAATGTTCAATATTGTCTGCCTTTATGACAGTATTGCATTTTGCAATCATCTCAGTTAAATTCTGACCTAGGAGCTCCTTGCTTGGGAGGAGGTCTTGCTTCCTGCCCCAGGCTTCCCTGGCTCCACCCTGGGCCTTCCTTCAAATTGTTGCTCTCTGGGATTGGATCCTGAACCTTGTTCTTCTCTTTGTTGGTGACTTATCCCCTCATTTTCCTTCAACACATATTTAAGCAAAATCCTAACGAAAACTCTGAGAGAAGAATTTTCTGAACCAGTTTGTGTCTGAAAACATTTTTGTTCTGAACTCACTGTCCATTCATATATGGTATGGGATGAAACTCTAAGTCAAAAGTCATTTTCCTTGAAGGGTGGGGAGGTGTTGCTGGTACCCAAGAAGATAAGAGCACTATGATCTCTCTCTTTCTTATGTGAGCTTTTTTTCTTTCTTTACCCTTCCCTACCTCCCATCCCATGCAACATTTTAGGATCTTCCAGTTTTGGTGTTCTGAATTTTACAAGCATATTTATGTATGAATTTTATTTAAAAATTCATGGGTAATAATTAGTGGGCTCCTTTCATTTATTTCTTTGATCTGTGCAAATTCTGTTGTATTGATGTTTGTTCATTTCTTTCCATCCCTTTTTCTCTGTTTCATTTCTCAAATATTGGCACTCTTGAGTTCAACTTCTTTTTCTTGTATTGTTCTCTTTGTTCATTGGGAAATTTCTTGCCTTTACATATACATGCTTCTGTGGAGTGCTTCTCACTTGGCAAACAGTTTATGTTTTAAATTAAATTCTGTTTTTTTTCTTTTTGCTCATTGCTTTTTTATTATAGCAATTTGTCATCACTTTCTCATTCCATGGATACAGAGGCTTTTGAAATGAATGTGTGATGGATGCTTTAATGTGCCAAACGGATCTCCTCCAGGAGGGAGGCCCTCACTCTGCCAAGCCCTGCTGCTCAGAGTGCTGTTTGCTGGGTCCCTCCTTGGGAATTTGACAAGAGCCCTCCCGGGTGACCTGAATCCAATAACTGATCAATATGGGTAGGGTGGGCCTGGGCTGGGAAGTATCAAGAGCTGGTCTCTTGCTTTGATTTTAGAATCCAGCTGCCAAGCTGCCCCTGGGGTTCCTGAGGGGTCTCTTGCCACTGCATTTTTTTTGGTCAACTGCTTCCTCCCCCAGTCTGTTCCACACTCCTTTCCTTCTTTCATTTTTGGGGCACATAAATCCTTCTTTCAGAGTCTGTTTCCCCTGGAGCCTCCCCTAAGACGTTAGATGAGGCCACTCATTTGAGGACGACGACTTTTTTTTTTTTTTTTTTTTTTTTTTGCTTTTGTCTCTTAATGATTTTTCTTTTGTCTTTAGGTGAACCTCTGGCTGTGCTTTATGTTTACAGGGTATAGGAATCTGGGTTAGAATATAACCACCTCCTCAGAACCATGCTTGCCCGTTCTTTCCAGTCCTCTTTTGCTCTCCTGCTGATTGGCATGTCCACATCATCCCCCGGTGTCTGCTCTGGAGGGACCCCAGTCTCTGCTGACATGTTTTCTGCAGGTGCTCCGTATCTCTGTACCTGGACTTGTGCTGCTGCTTTTTGCCTTGTAACTGAGCTCAACCTATTTTCTGCTTTCCAGAAACGCATTAGCATACCCTTCTCTCACTTATTTCATTGTTGTGTTGAGTTGTATCTTTTTTGTTCCTTTGCCTTGTGTTAGTGTGATCCCTAGAGGAACAGCATGTCTGTAACTCTCACTTAAACCTGGAGTCTTCTCTTGAATTTTATTTGGCTTTTAGTAGGATAGTTAGGTTAGTGGTTGACCAGTGAGTTGGATTTCAAATATTTAAGATAGTACGAAGATCTCAAACTTTCCCCAAATCCACAGTGGGAAAGCTACTAGATGTAAACAAATGTATTTGGTATCATCTTGATGGGGATTCAAGACCAAATGCAATTATAGTACTTACTGTGTTTCTGATAATTATATAGTCAAATAATGACTGTGTCCCTTGTAAAAGATGCTAAGGATAATGAAAACAAAACTAAAAACAAATATAGTTTGAACTTGAATAACAGTTAAGGTAGAAAAAATAAGAGGCAATTTTATCAAAACTGGCAGTGGTAGCTAATAATAGCTCGTATGGAGCTATTGCTGAGTGCTGCACTGTGTTGGGCTGTCTGCAATGCTTTTCAGGCATTAACTAGTTAATATTCATAACAAACTTACAGAACTATTTTCTTCTCTGGGTTGCAGGTGAGGGCATGGAGGCACTTGTCTAAGGGAGAGAATTAGAAGTGGTGAAGCTAAGATTCAGATTCAGGAGGTCTGTGCAGATGCTGAGCATTTAGCCATTTGGCTGTACTGTTTCTCCAGATGGAGGAGGCATAGCAGAGGACAGAAGCCAGACACCTAAGGGAAGTGGAAATGATGCTCTGAACATCATTTATTTTTCTATAAAGGGGAAGAGATTTTGAAATTTTTGCCCAGTTATTGGTAATCTTTTGGGAAAACCATTCCCATAATTAGCCAAAGAACTTAAATTAATGGTCACATCAAATAAAGCTGATCTGACTATGTATAAAAAAAGATTTTATTGACTGTCTTTAAATAATTTTGATGATTATAAATTACTCTAACAAGTATGTTCAAAGATTTTGCCAGTTTTTTCCCTTCACACCTTGCCTTTTCAAAAACTGAGTTGTAACTAAATATCTAAGTAAAAATATTACATAACAGTTTGCCAAAAAATAGTCTGAAATGCCAAATCTTGGTAAACGTGTGGAAATGGGGAAATTCACAAACACTGTTGGCGAGTGTGTAAATTGAAACTACTTTTAGAAAATTATTTGACATTTCCTAGTAATTAATGGTATGCTCCATTTCCTACAATCAAAATATTCTACGTTTAGGTAAAGACATTGGAGAAACTCTTGCATATAGCCCCAGAAAACATGCAGGAGAACATTCATAACACCTTAGAAACAGTGCAGTGGCATATCAGAAATAGCACGGAAAAAGCAATCGTGGTACAGTCAGAAAATGGGGGAGAAACAAGTATAAATATGCATTTTATATAGTTCCTGACTGTGTGATGTATTTCATAACAGAATATTTTTTAAAGCACAACACAATATTTTTAATTGGCTTTTAGAAGAATAATGGCTGATTTATAGGAAAACTTAATGAAATCTTACTTAATTAATAGAACATTGCTTAAAGTAATATTGCACAATTCCCTAAATCACTTCATACATAAAGTGCAAGCAGGCTATGTAATAAAGACTTGAGGAATAAAAAATTACTAAGCTAATTAACGACTCCTTTCTAAAATGAAACGTAATCAATACCACTATATGTATATCTGAGTTAAAAATGCTTACCGTTGCTTTATTCCTTAGAATAGGTGCTGAAAACGTAAATAGAAGTAGGCCAGGCAAAGGAAAGTGTGAAGTCCATTTCAGAGATAGAAAGCAGGTGGAGAGAACTCTCTTCCAGTAGGAACCATGGTCCTCTTTACCCAGCAAGTTTCTGTGGCTGCTTGAACCTAGGATGGCCCACTACAAGGTGAGTTCGCTGAGCCCCTGGATGTTTTAAATAATAATAAATATCACTTGCATTTTTAAACTGAGGTGGTTCATTTATCATTCATTCATTATCCAATATGGAGCACTCACTATGAGCTTGCTGTTGCTCTGAGGAAATACTAGTGCACGGTAGAGAAATAGCCTCTGCTGTTCTGAAACTTACTGTTGAGAAGTGGACACACCAAGAAATGAGCCCGACTATCTGCACATTTCTCCTGATGCTTTGAAATGAAGACTTATTCCTTAGAGCCATTTTTCCATTGACTATATATCCATTATTCAAAAATGGCTTCGGGGATATTTAGCTCAATGAGAATGTGTATAAATGGATCAGTTGTGATGGGTGTGAGATACACTATAGGAAAGTTCTTTGGTTTGAAGGACATCGTAGACAGAATGAATCCACTAAATAGTTACTTATCATACATACCTGGTCATTTATGTGAGTCACTAAAAATAATAGCAAAGCTAGTCGGGCAGTTTCAATACTCAGACATCTGACAGTTTTCAAATTCCTGACTCTCATCATCATTTCTTCTCTGCTTTCACAGTAAAGCTCACTGACCTATCCTTGGAGTGTCCAGCTCAGAGCCAGTTATCAGATCATTTTAGTGTACGAGCATTGGTACAATGCTTTTTCTCTGATGCTTACTATTAAGAAATTATTTCCAACTCACTGCAATAGTTCACTCTCTTCTTTGCCAGTGTTTGTCAAACGAATTGACTGCACATCATTAGCAGAGGGTTGTGCCTGTTTTGTTTTCTATAATCCTCTAAAACTAGATGTGATCATCCTGGTTTTTGAGATGTGGAAAAGATTAGTAGAGATCCACTAATCTTTCCCCCTATGATTTTTCAACCCCCAAATGATAGAAGAATTAAATTCTATTTTTTTCCAAGAGGCTACATTGGCTCTTACAAATTTTTTTCTTTTTGTTTTAAACTGCTCTGTGTATTTTGCCTGAAGGCGCATGCCCAGATGCCTGTCTTTTCTCCCCTTTTCTGATTTCTGAGTCTCTGCTGTCACAACTCAAAGTTGGCTTGTCCATGGTGATGACATAGGTCTCCAACATGTGGTCCAATTTTCTTTCTACATCTTACCCTGCTGATGGTTCTCAAGTTCTTTGAGTTTTAGCAATGGAATCACTGATCAGAGTAGAGGTTTACTTTCTTTCTCTTTGTGAAATCCCTAGGGACTGTAGAACTGTTTTATTCATTTCCACATTGTGAAATTCCAGACAAATTAATATATATATATATATATATATATATATATATATATATAGATATAGATATCTATCTATCTATATATATATATATAGATATATAGATATATATAGATATATAGATATAAAGCCAAGCAATGGAAGAGAACATCAAGAAGGCTTTTGTAGACAGATTACACTAGCCCCAAGTGAAAGGAGAACAATGTGGGAGGGAGCTTGGCCTGCCAAGCAAGTCCTATTCATGGACATATTCTAGGCTTCCTATTCAGTGTCCTACAATAAGCACTTATTGGGAGCAGTCATGCATGCGTCAGTGTTATTCATTCCTTCATTCCCTTATTCATTCTGCAAGTATTTATTGAATTTCAACCAGTATTATTCTAGGCACAGAGGTCATTACAGTGAACCCTGAGGACAAGATTGTATCTTTAAGGTATAGAAGAATACTGGTAGAAGACAGACAGAAAATAAGTAGATGCATACATAAATAATGATAATTTTGGTATTGATAAAAACAATGAAGAAAATAAAGCAGATAATGGGCTATGATTATTGGAGGGAGGGGTGACAAGTGACCACTCTCATGGAGTCTAGCGATCTACCTCAAAACCTTGTGTACAAAGTAGTCAAGTTGTTGTAGGCTGTTCTAGCAACTTGCTTCTCATCATCTGAATTATAGGAATCTTCTAAACTTTATCTTAGCAATAGAATCCTTACTTGCCATTCACATTATACTGTTATATAACTGGAATCTTTACTTCTCTGAGTCAGCATTGGATCATTTGGCTCTTTTTTTTTTTTTTTCAAAGTCAGCTACCTAATTCATTTGTACCAAATTATGCCAGTTGCTGAGAGAACCAGTTTTAATGAGGCCCTTTTCAGTTTCCACATTTGTTAGCTCTCTTTCAGAATTATAGGCTTATTCATGGACTGTTACCATTAATTACGTTTAAATGAGCTAAGTTGTAATACCCTGTCACATACCATTTTTCTTTGAGGCATTTAGAACTTATCAAGGTTCTGGCTCTAGTGAAAATTCCATGCATACAGAAATAGTATCAGTGCTCATGTATCAAAAAAATCATAAAGGATCTATTCTATCAGAATCCCATGGAAGTTCCCACGAGGATCTGTGTGTGCAGTCTTTGGTGGAGAGTTAGTGGCCGGATGTTAGATGTCACCATGTACACAACTTTGGTACTGTTTCCTAGAATGACTTTCCTAGTTTCCTAGAGTGAATCTGTCTGAGCTCACAGGCTCAACTCCTAGTGAAAAATCTTCAGTGGGAACATCCAGGCCTGCACTGACCCATGGCTAAAGCGGAGCTTCCTTTGCAAGCTGGTCTGTAGGAGAATGAGGGAAAAAAAATCCTTCATATATATTCCCAGGAAAAGGAAGAAGACAACACAGGCCACCAAGGACTTGGCCCACCCAAAACCTCACCTCTTCACGGCCAGATCAATTATTTTGGGATCATCAGAACACTAGAATATAGAACCCGTGCATTCTCTTCCTCTACTCCCAACCTCTGTGGGTATTTTCTATCACAAAATATAATTCCCTTTTCCTACAGGGGTATAATTCCCCCCTTTGTGGATTTCCTAAAGTAACAACCCTAAACATTCCTATTTAAATAAGAAAAAAATTAGTAATTTTAATAAAAATATATACCTGTTATAATGGAATTATTATGTTAGTCCTAAATCACAATTGCAGCTGCTGTATCCTAAAACCCCTATGCCCCACTTTTATCTTAGCTATACTGTGTGTCCGATGTCCAAGGAGCAGCTACTAAGATGGACGCGGTCAGGGCTGACAGTCTCTTAAAGGAATGACACACAGTCCCACCAGTGTTTTCAGTTCCAGGTCTCCAAGCAGAGTATGTCAAGATTACATTTCTGTAGAAGAGAAGCCTGTCAATCAAACTGTTATCACTCCTCCAGTGACTGGTAAGTAAAAGTAGATATTCAAAGCTGTTTGGTCTTCAGCAGGTGAGGAAACTCCAGGATTGGTTACTGAGATGGGAACTTTATTTGGAATAACGGGATGGAACTAGGAAGATACACAGAGGTAGAATATGCATGTGTCGTCTAAGAAACTGAGTTTCAAGAAACAATTTATCATTGTAGTCACAAAGGTCCTCTTACCAGAATGAAGGGTATTGTATCCCTGCCATCCTGGCTCTTTGGCAAGTGGTGAGTGTGTTTTTTGCGTGCTGTGTCTGTGTACGTGTTTGGGTTAAGGTTATGGATGGCCCTGTGAAATGTCACTCTAAAACTGTCAGAAAACCAGCTTCTGACAACTTGTGTCAACTTGTTTGATTTTAAATAGAGATTGACTCAGAACGATTTTTTCCTCTCCCTTACATACCCCATATACAATGCCTACATGCTTCTCTCAATAGATTAGTAGATGGATAGACAGACAGGTATACCACAATGTTCTAGTAATAATCTGTCCATCTCTATAGTGTCTGCAAATATATGCCTTTTCGAGGTCTCGAGAGCCATATTTAATGAATGGTCAACAAATAAAAGAAGAAAAAATGTTTCACATCTGTAGCATTTAGAGAAATACAAATTAAAACTACCCTCACATTTCACTCACTCTAGTCAGAATGGCAACTCTCAAGAATACAATTATCAATGTTAGCAAGGATGTGGGGAAAAGGGTAAATTGCTGATGGATCTGAAAATTAGCATAACCACTCTGGAAAGCAGTATGAAGATTCTTCAGAAAACTGGGAATGGAACCACCATTTGATCCAGTTATACCAATCCTCAGTATATATCCAAAGGAGTTAAAATCAGCATACTACAGTGATACAGCCACATCAATGTTTATGGCAGCTCAATTCATAACAGCTAAGCTATGGAACCAACCTAGATGCCCTTCAACAAAAGAATGGATAAAGAAAATGTGATAAATATACTCAATGGAATATTACTCAGCCATAATGAAGAATGGCTTTATGACATTTGTCGGTAAATGGATGGATCTGGACACTATCATGCAAAGTGAAATAAGCCAATCGCAAAAAATCAAAGGTCAAATGTACTATTTGATATGTGGATGCAAACATACAAAAAGGAGGGAGGGAAGTGTAGAAGTTCGTTGGATTAGACAAAGGGAAATGAAGAAAAGGGACGAGGAAGGGAATAAGAAAGAAAGTGGAATGAATCTAACATAGCTTTCCTATATACATATATGAATACACCATAGACAAGAAATACTCCATGTTTGTATAAATGTGTCAAATAGACTCTATTGTCATGAATAACTAAAAAGGACAAAAAGAAAATCCTTCCTGCAGGTCCTTCCTGTTAACTATGTGACACTGGACAATCATCCTCATTTTTTTCCCCATTGGTAAAATGGTAATAGTAGTGTTTGTCAAAGGGATGTTGTAAGAACCAAAAGAGATTATTCATGTGAAGTGTTTTAGAAGACTTTCTGGCCTGTGGGAAGTACAACACACATTATTATAACTTCACAGGCTCATTAGAAATGGCGTGTCCTTGGTTGGACACTAAGTTGTTACATGATATAAGCACATGGTGATGGTAGTGACAGTGCATGTTTATTGTTTGTGATGTTAAGACTCTAAGGCCTCTTGATTAACTATTTTGGGGGAAAAAGTTATGTTCCTGCTCACAGTACATAGAAATTAAATTAAGGATGTATTAAATATGAAAATATAAAATAAAATACCCAAAGAACCAGGAGAAGATTTCAGGGAATACGTGTACACCATTGGAGATGCATTTTCACAAACATGATGAGGCTGAACTCTATAAAGGAGAAGTCTGTCTGTTCCACTCCATGACGAAAGAAAAACATACCCTTTATACAACAGAGGGTGTGTTACAAAATGAAAGACAAATTTCAAACAGGGAAAATTTCATGAAATGACAGAGTAGGCAAAGGGATTATACCCATAGTGTTGAAAACTTACAGATTAACAGAAAACGGCCAAACAGAAAATGGTCAAAAGGTATGAATAAAAAGTTTTGTGTTAAAAAAAAAAGCAAAGTTGAACAAAATCAACAATCAGAAGAAAGGATATTTAAAAGCTAATGTTTTTCTTACCAGGTTAGCAAAGACTAAAAAGACTGAGAGAAAATTTTAACCTGAGTATGGAAAAACTGGAAATCTCCATATGGATAATGAAACTATAATGGATTAAAGATTTCTATAGGGGAATTTGGCAATATATTTTAAAATTAAAACAGTCATGCTTTTTGATTCGAAAAAAAACTTACTTTTAGGAAGTTTTGTAAAAATATTCATGAAATTTGGCATAGGTAAGAAGGGATCCCTCTTGAAAAGAGTGTCTTTCCCTGATTCTGGATGCAATAGTGCAGTCTCTGGTGCCTCTGGCCCTAATGGGGATATGAGAGCCTCAAAGTTCATAGAAGATGTTGGGGCCCATGATGCTCCAAAGCAACATTTCTCAGTGTGGGCTTCCCATTAGTCTCATGTGCGTAAATAGAGGGATCACTGGAATTATCTTGGAGGTTGGCTCCCACATCAAAGTATTTTCTACTTAAGCAAGACTCAAAGTCTTACCGCCAATCTCTCCTACCATGTTAGGATGCTTTTTTTCCTCAGGCTGTTCCCCACCAAATATACTTCCCACTTACACACACACACACACTCTCATACCCCACATGTTCATGGAAACCTTTGATCTCTGATGGTTTTTGTATTAGCTTCTTTGATAAAAATTTTACTCTCTTCTGTTACTTCTCAGGAGCTGCTACTGCAGAGAGCTAGTAGTTCTTGCTTGCTCACCATCTTGGCAAGAATGGTAAGTCCTTGCCTTTATCTTTAAGAGTATAATTAAAAATTCAGAATTTTTATGTCAATTTCCTTTTCTCTTGCCCTTTTGAGGGTTTTGTATTTTCTGAATTTTATGTTTATTTCACATTTTTGTAGAAAGCTTATTTTTTTTTAAAATAGGATAGCTAAATCAATCAATAATTAAGGAAAAGGCATCCCTATCCCAAGCCAGATGACTTGTGAAGCTTGGTCATTTCCCCTGAGGAACTGGCTGGAAACCTCTTGACTGCTTCCTGAGCTCCGTTCTGATCAGAGTGAATGAGATCAGCTTTGCACACTGACTAGCTTTGCAGACTTCCCAAGGGGTGAAATGCTGAAATGACCTGTCCACTATAGAGCCAGTCAATAGTGGAGCTCATCATGGATCTCTCTGACGTCCTTCCCTCTTACAAGGAGTAATTTCTTTGTGGTTCTGGTTCTGATTCTGCAAGCCTTTCATTGCCTTGGTTCTGATGGGAATATGTGAGACCTGGCCTTCATCTTCATCTGAGCTGTTGGGGCCCACTGATGTCCATAGCAATGCTGCTCAGTGTTGCTGCTGCCTTATCAAAACCACATTGGTGTGAATATGCTGTTCCTCAGGCCTCACCTCTATGTATTCCTAATTTTATTCTTGGTATTAGTTGGTGTCAGGCATTTTTTTTAAGAGTCCTTAGTAATGAATAGCCCTTCTCATAGCTCAGCGTGGGCCAAGTCTTGAGGCAGGAGGCACCTGGTAAATAAGGGGAACCACCACTCCTTCATCCTTACTTCCAAATAAAGCAGCCAAGGTCATCTCCATACTCTCCAAAGGGGTCACACACAGCTGACACCCATCAGTATATGCAGCTAAAGTCGTGGGGCTGATGCATAAGTGACTCTGTACTGGTGTGAACAGATGTGTGTAAACTCCACTAGGACAGAACAGTTCTGGAAGGACCTGATCATCGCTTTAAAGGTTTTCAGTCAGGCGACACCAGCAGCGAGGAAAGGCAGTGATTTATTTTGCGGAGTTGCACTGTCAGCCTTTTTATCAGCATAAAAAGCAGTTAGACCAAATCCACAAATTGACACGGCAGAGGCAAATGGTGCAGAAAATCAGAATGGGAAACAAGGCGGCTTTAGTTGTTGGGAGAAAGAAAGAGAACAAAATAACTCACCCTTTGGGGAGGAAGTGACAACACTGATTTTCTAACCCTTTCTCCATGGTTCTGTTGTTAAGAGAAAACAGAGTTCTGGTCTTATGCTTCTAACATGTAGAACAGCAGTCATAGCCATGAATTGCTATGCTTTTAAACTTTTTTTTTTTCACTTACCTAGTTCATTTCATCCCCATTTTAAATGTATTTCCTAAAAATCTGTTCCTATTCAAAAATACAATATGCATTTGATGCAATATCCCTATAAAAATGAATCTCCATTTACATCTAAATTTAGGGTCTGAAGGGTTTCTACAAACCATTACCAGCATCTGTGAGAATGGAGACTCTGCGTCTTCCAGGAGGGAATGACAGAGAGTCAGGCCGCTGTATGGGATCTGGGGCTGCCACCAAAGTGTTCAGGAGACCCAAATGTAAACACAGCCACCAGAGTGTTGAGGACTCTTACTGCTGGACAGTGGAGGACCTCAGGGGCAAGTGTAACCCCAGCAAAACCAATGCTCTCTGAAGACCTGGTGGAAGCCTCCAGGACATGGACAAGGTAGAAAACAGACCACCATGAGCACAGGTTGATAGGAGTTGAGGCATTGCTGAATGCAGCGCAGTGGGAGGGGCCCTTTCTGCTACTGCGGCCATCACAGCAAAAATGATTTCTATCGTCCTGGAAAACCAGGCATGTGGTCAGGCACAAAACCTTTTATTTCAGAACTCACTTAATCTCCTGGACAGCAGCGTCAACAGATAAAATAGCTTTAACATGGGATTGTGACATGAGAAATTAGGGAACGCATCTTTAGTCTTCCATAAATCTCTTAACACCTCCACGGAGGCTGACCCTCCTTGGCTTCCCCGAGGCAGCCCAATTACATCATTCGAGGGCTGGCAACGCAGGACAGAAGGTCTCCTGGTTCCATGAGCTCACCTAGGAGGTCTCGGCAATAATGTCAAACTACCTGGAAGTTAATAATTTCAGAATAACCTGGCTGACAATTTGGATGTGGGGAAAAAATGTAAAGGGCTTTCTTATTTCTTTCTTTCCTGCATTTCACCCCTTCTCCTTGGATGGTACCTGGATCCACTTACATCAGCCCAGCTGTGTGGCTGTGGATGGTCCTGGGGACTCTGAGGACAGACAGCCTGTCTGAATCCCAGTCTGCTTCTTTCTTGCCAGGTAATCACGAGCGATTTTTCAGTTTTCCTTTATTTAAGTTAAATGATGGCAATATGAGTAACTGTAAAATGTGATGAGGATTAATTAAAAGTCCCTTGTAATAGCGCCTAACACATAGTTAACATGAAGTAAAGGTTAACTTCCAAAGGTGTAAAATGCTGTCCAAAGTTAAAGAGTGACTTAGGCTATTAATGGGTTGGGGGGACAGACACAAAGTCAAGGGCATAATCAACAGGAAACACTGTCTCCTCAGGTCGCATGGCAGCTGTGAAACCCCATAATGACCCCCTTTTCTTTAGTGTTTCCAGCTTTCTTACCTGTGAATCCCTAAGACCTGCTTTTCTATTCCATATGAAACTGGGGATAGCGATTGCTAAGTCACCTTCACCACTGACCTTCAGCAGGATCTCAAACCTTACAAGAGATCTCTGTTCTTGGCAGGTGCCTTCTGTGGCGTTGGGATGCCCTCCCTCTGGGCATTGATTTAGTTAATCTGGCCTGCCAGACAGCAGGCGTGTGCCTGGTGGTCTTTGGATGAGGAGGCTTTGGCACATGCCTGTTGTCATTGTAGTGATTGTCATAGTAGGTGCAAGGTGATCAGGGACCTGGGCAGATAAACACAATGAGCACAGACTAATAGGAGTTGAGGCATTGCACATATTCCAGAAGCATTTTATTCATTCATCACCTATATAAGTTTAGAATAGATATGTGGGTGGAAAGAGGAAACATGAATATTTGAGATCCAGTTTTCTTGTTATTTTGCAAAATTTATGCCTTCACAAATGAGAAAGCAGTCATTAGTGATCTGATAATGAGTGTGCAAGTTAAATGGAGAAAATAAACCCTTACAGGGAGAATGGGAACTGCTGAAAAGGTGTTCATTTTTCAAAAGAAATTTGAGTGGGGGGGATTGGAGGAGAGAAATTACTTTATATCATGCAAAGTGCATTTGTAGAACTTCTTCCCTGGACTCAGTGATAGAGAACAGGGATGGAGTAAGAGCCCTGGTTTCTGTCCCTGGGGGTCTCATAGAATAGCTGGAGACAAAATTCCAAAACATAGAAAACCTCAGTGACTAATAAAACATCTAGGTGCCTAACTACAGATATGCTGATGATCGTGATCTTTGCACGAGGATTTTTGGCACCTTTTCCCCAAGAGTAATATTGAAAATCTATTCAGAAAAATCAGTGTTGGAATCTTCATGGAACAAGTTTGCATATCAATCTAAAGAAAGATTGAGGGAGCAAGGAGGGAGAATCTAATCCCCCATTTATGTGTCTTTTCACCTTTCAGAAAAATACAGTGTGCTACATTAATAGATACAAGTGTCATAGGGACACCAAAAGGGTCAGGGGTTGGGGAAAGTTTTGGGGATAGATAGGCCCTAAAATGATCCATGGAAAAGAGTGTGAAGAAGAAAGGCATGAGGGTGGTCATGAGACCATGCCTTCTCTAATAAACAGTCACATGGATGGACCTGGAGGACATTGTGTGATGAGAAACAAGCTAGGAACTAAAAAACAAATAATGATGACCTTACTTGTACATGGACGCCAACAAAAGTTGATTATGTAGAAGTTGAAGGTAGAATAGTGGTTACCGAGGGCTAATAACTGGAGGAGGAGGAGAGGGGAAGATGGGATGGAGAGGGCTTGGTCACTGGTCCCCAGTTACAATTAGATAGGAGAAATAAATTCTTGTGTTCTACCGCACAGTAGGGAGACAGTAGGTCATGATGATGTACTATTCATTTCAAAAAAATCTAGAAGAATTTTGAAAGTTCTCACCACAAAGAAGCCATAAATGATTGAGGTGATGGATGTGCCAATTAGCCTGGTTTGATCAGTATACACTATATACATGTATCAAAACATTGCATGATACTACAAAGATACATACAATTTTTGTGTGTCAATTTTTAAAAGTGGGGAAACAGCGTCAACAAAATTTTGGGAAACTTTCAAATCACGGTGCCCGTAGGAGGAAAAAAAAAATGTTAATCATTGTTGGCGAAGCAGTTAGAAATGACTGATTCCTGCCAGGTCTCTATATACATCGTATCATCTGCTTTGTGGACAAATGCAGGTGTCACTTGAGAGGGTAAGTTCCTGGAACATTAAAGGGAACATAAAGATCTAAGAAAACCCAGGCCTGCCTTCATTTCTGCATCTAAAACAGTTTCAATGTAATTTTTTTTGTCGGGGGAGGAACTTACATTTTTAAAAATTATTCTAATTTGTTATACATGATGGCAGAATACAATTTCATTTCATATTACACATATATAGCACAATTTTCCAAGTCACTGATTGATTGTACACCATCCGTGTCTTCGTATATGTATTTAGGGTAATGATGTCTAACTCATTCCACCATCATTCCTACCCCTTTGCCCCCTCCTTTCCCTCTCTCCCCTTGCCCTATCTAGGGTTCCTCCATTCCTCCTATGGTCCTCCCCCATCATCATTATGAGTCAGCATCCTCATATCAAAAAAAAACATTCATCCTTTGGTTTTGGGGGACTGGCTTACTTCACTTAGCACTATACTCTCCAACTCTATCAATTTACCTGCAAATGCCATGATTTTATTCTCTTTTAATGCTGAGTAATGTTTGCGCGCGCACGCGCGCGTGTGTGTGTGTGTGTGTGTGTGTGTGTGTGTAAGTTTCTCTTCATTCATCTACTGAAGGGCATCTGGGTTGGTTCCACAATTCAGCTATTGTGAATTGTGCTGCTATAATCATTGATATGGCTATGTCCCTGTAGTATGCTGTTTTTAAGTCCTTTGAGTATTATGTAGATCAAGGAGTTGGAAAGTTGGGTCAAATGGTGGTTCCAAGTTTTCCAAGGAATCTCCATACTGCTTTCCAGATTGGCTGCACCAATTTGCAGTCCCACCAGCAATGTATAAGTGTGCCTTTTTACCCATATCCTTGCCAACATTTATTGTTGTTTGTATTCTTGATAGATGTCATTATGACTGGAGTGAGATGAAATCTTAGTTTTGATTTGCATTTCTCTAGTTACTAGAGATGTTGAACACTTTTTCATGTTTGTTGATTGGTTACATATTCACTTCTGAGAAGTGTCTGTTCAGTTCCTTGGCCCATTTGTTGATTGGGTTATTTGATTTTTTGGTGTTAAGGTTTTTGAGTGTTTTATATATCCTAGAGATTAGTGTTGTATCTGTGCATGTGGTAAAGATTTGCTCCCATTCTGTAGGCTCTCTCTTCACCTCACTGATTGTTTCTTTTGCTGAGAAGAAGCTTTTTAGTTTGAATCCATCCCATTTATTGATTCTTGGTTTTAATTCTTGAACTATAGGAGTCTTATTAAGGAAGTTGGGGCCTAATCTGACATGAAGGAGATTTGGGCCTACTTTTTCTTCTAATAGACACAGTGTCTCTGGTTTAATTCCTAGGTCCTTGATCTCCTTTGAGTTTTGTGTATGGCAAGAGATAGAGGCTTAATTTCATATTGTTACATGTGGTCTTCCAGTTTTCTCAGCATCATTTGTTGAAGAGGATATCTTTTCTCCAATGTACATTTTTGGCACCTTTGTCTGATATAGCTGTAGTTATGTGGGTTAGTCTCTGTGTCCTCTATTCTGTACCATTGGTCTACAGGTCTATTTTGGTTCCATGCTATTTTTGTTACTATTGCTCTGTAGTATAAAGTCTGGAATAGTAATGCCACCAGCTTCACTCTTCTTGCTAAGGATTGCTGTGGCTATCTGGGTCTCTTATTTTTGCAGATGAATTTTATGACTGCCTTTTCTCTTTCTATCAGAATGTCATCGAAATTTTGAATGGGATTTCATTGTGTTTTTCTTTAATAACAGATATATTTTATATCTACTGTGCAATAGGACAGCTTTAGGAGCACCTAAGCACTTGAAGCATGGCTAATGTGACCAAGGAACTGAACTTTTACTTTGATTAATTCAAATTCAAATTTTCACAGGTGTGCATGGCTAATGGCTACCATAGTGGACCCACAGAAAGCCCTGTCTGACTTCTGAATTCTAGGGCAGAATGTGACTTTGACATATTAATGGCATTTCTATCATTGAAAGCAGTATCCAAGAATGGTTGTCTTTAGAAATCATGCCTACCCTCTTCCTTAGGAATCAAAGACTATGTGAGCTGTCAAAGATAGAGCTTCCTTGGACTAAATTTCTAGCCTCTGACTACAACTGAATATAATCCTAGGTGAAGAATATTTAAGACACAACAAAAACAACAAAGAAGATGATAAACAAAACTAAACCAACCAAAAAGAAATAAAACACACTCTAGAAACGGTGGTTTGAGTTGCTTGGATGGTATCAGTTGCTAGAGGTGATCATTGGGGTACTTATTTCTGATTTTCATGAAATCCTAACACATTTTTAGGAATGGAAAGATTTATTACACATTGTTTTCATACTATTGATTGAAATGATGATATTTATTCATTTGAGGAATATTAACCCCCTCACAAGCTTCAATAAGTTCTGAAGTTTTGTGTCAAAGGGAACACACTACTTTATCCACACTAGTAAGTGCCTTGTTTAGAGGCAGTCAAATTGGGACCTATGTTGGTGACCAGTCAGAGGTACAACCTGGCAGGAGTGCGGCAGGAAGCCTATGACTTGTAGGAAAACAGTTGAGACTGGCCAGTCTTGGAAACCCCTCCTCCTCTTTCCCTATTTTCTCCAAAGGTGTGAGCTGATGTTTTGCAATCTTGCTCTTTTCTCTGTAAATGTTAGACTGAATTTTAATTTCAGTAAGATATACCTGAATAAAAATAAGAGCAGTAGGAACCCACCATTTGACTTCCTACCAGGCTTGATTTTTTATTTTTAAGCCAGATGGCAGTGAACACTATATCCCTGGGATTGGCAATACTTTCTTAGGTAGCTGGTGAATGGCTTACTTTTGGTTTTATTTTTTTTTCTGAAAAGCTCTTCTTTAGTAAATATCAAAGATGCCTTATGCAAAAAACCTGATCCATTATTCATCATGATCTCTCTTCCCTGAGAAGAACAAGGCAGCCTTCTCTGGCCACAGAAGGCACTTAGCAGAACATCCTTAAGGGCTCTACAGTATTGAGAAATACAGCAATTCAAATGATTTCTTGATTGCAAAGTATATTAATAAAAGCCAAAAATTAGCTTTGTAGTTGAAAACAGGTTTTAGTAGGTATTTCTGTGTTGTGTTCTAAAAGCAAGGGCAACTCTGCAGTGCCAGTTTCGGGGTTTTTTTCCCTTAAAGCTGTCCAGTTTTATGCAGAGAATGAAGGGCTATGTTAGAGACAGCTGAACCTGAGAAATCCATAATCTAATTGGGAACAGCAGTCTATGTCAAGACTCCTCATTCCAGTTCCATGTTTTGCATTGTGACTTATTTTACCTGGATTTGTCTTACTGATTTTTTTTTCTGAATTAGATTTATCAGAGATGTGTTTCAATTTTTTTTTTTAAAAGGTATGTAGTCATATAATTCTTGAGCTTTAAAAGCAATCTTATTCAACTTATTTACATTTCTAAAATCAGTGTTCTCCTAACAACACATTTATTTATGTAACTTCATGTCAGTAGTGATGATTGTGGCTTCTTGAATTTAACAAGTACCTTTTTCTGCTCTTTTCCCCTTCCACATACCCTGACCTCTTTTTTCTTCTTTCTTTCCCCCTTCTCCATTCCTTCTAACAATAGGTTTTCCCTTAATAGAGCTAAAATTTTAGACTATAAATTTAGAAAATTAATAATCTTCTTTTTATTTTTTTCTATTTTTCATTATTTCTTTAAATATTCTCTTTGAACTAATAACAATTTACGGAATATTTTAATATTCCTTAGTCCTTAGATTTTTTTTTAATATACAATTTGTTTCATGGCATGGTTAAAATGTGGTGCCTTTAACATCTTTCAGTTTATTGAAGTCTGTTTTCTAGTTATTATTCAATCAATTTTTATGAAAATTCCATGGATACTTGAAAGGAATGCATATTTTTGGTAAAGTAGAGCATTCAATAGGTATCTATTGATTAAGTCTTATTATGTACTTCAAATTTTTGATGGCCACCACATGGTCCATGAGTAGCATATAAAATTCTTCCTCACAGCATGAATTTTAGCTCATTTCTTCTTAACATTTTAGAAAGATACTTTATGTATTTCAAAACTTCTCACATAGTTGTTTATGACCCATATTTTTATTGTGAATGAAACCATCAATTAGGACTAATTTATTCTCTCTGCTCTACTGTTTAAGATCTTAAATTCTATTGAAGCTTTTTTAATGTTACCTCTACTGTTTTCACTGTATCTGTGCTTGCACATTGGTACTCGTATTTTAGCTTTCTTAAATATTATGTCTCTGGTAAGCAGAGTACATTTTAAACTGTGAGATATTTGATTTTTAACGTAGTTTAAACTCTTAAGTTCTTGTACTTACTGGCATGTTTGATTTTGCTTGAATCATCCTGCCCTTACTTTTTGATTTTTAGTTTTCCTTCCTGAGTTTTGCTTTTCTTGATAATTTTCTTTGTGTGTTTTTAGTTATTTTAATAATTGAGATGGCAGAGTAATATTTCAAATTCAAAAGATTGTGATTTTCAAAAAGATAATTGAGTTATTCTCTTTTTACAAAAGAAGGGTATAAGTGAATAGAAAATGAATCGATTCCTATCTTGCTAAAAGAAGGCAGTACTGCTTGATGCTCTGCCTCCCTTTTCTTTGATTTCAGGTGCTTATAATTTTGGATTCAGGGTGCTGTTTACAAAATAAATAAATTAGTATATGTTAATGACTATTGATTGTAGTAAGCACACATGCACACAACCCCCCCCACACACACACCCCACACGTGCAGTCCTTGCAGAACAGAGCAGGTCGATGGAGATAACGAGGAAGCTGACAATATGGTCTTAATAATCAATGGGGAACATCTTGACTCTTCCATGACTTCTAAATATTGTTGATAAAACATGACTTAACTCTTTTATCTTTAGCTATAAATGTGCAGGGAAATGAAAATAGAAAAACTAATATTTAGTAGATGGTGATCTAAAAAATAATGTCTTTAGCCATATCTAATTTACATACCATAGAATTCATTGTTTTTAAAGTGTGAGATGGAATGGTGTTTAGTATAATCAGAGAGCCGTGCAGACACCATCAAGGCTTGATCTCAGAGCATCTCAGCACTGTGAAAAGAAACCCTGTTCCTGTTAGCAGTCATTTCTCATTTGTTTCTGACTCCAACCTCTGACAATAACCTTTATTTGTGTGTGTGTGTGTGTGTGTGTGTGTATTTGCCTATACTGGATATTTCATAAAATTTTCCTCGTACAGCATGTGATCTTTTGTAACAGGGTTTATTCCTTTAGCAAAAGTTTTCAAGGTTCAAAGTTATACCATGTATCACTTCTTCATTCCTTTTTAAAGGTCAAACAATATTTCATCTTAAAGCTATACCACTTTTTTAACCTATTCGTCCATTGTTGGACAAACTTTAAATGACCTAATAATTAATGACCAAATAAATAACTGACCAAATCTTTCTTCAAATTACTATTTTAATTTTATTTTTCCAAGATCAGACACTAAACTTGGGGGAATTTGAGCTATACTTTCATGTATAGCCCCTGAAAACAGAATTGCTGTTTTACCTTTTAATTATATATATCTGATACATTTATCTTTTAAAAATTGTTAATACTAGCCTGGTGCGGTGACACACGTCTGTAATCCCAGTGGCTCGGGAGGCTGGGACAGGAGGATCACGAGTACAAAGCCAGCCTCAGCAATGGCAAGTTGCTTAGCAACTCAGTGAGATCCTATCTCAAAGTAAAATATAAAATAGGGCTGGGGATGTGGCTCAGTGGTCAAGTGCCCCTGAGTTCAATACCTGGTACCAAAATAAAAAAATAAAATAAAAAGGTTAATACTAAGGAAGTGTTGTGAGGGAATGCCAGATGAAAAGGGGAAGATGCTCCTTCCCTAGGTAAGTGCTTGTTAAATTTGCTTAGTAAAGGCTCATGAATATAAATACATTAGATATTTTCTCTTTTCAAGATGCATCAACATATCCTAGAGATTTGAAAGTGCATCCAGGGATCATAATATGTTCTGTCCTTGGTGACAGGCACTGGCAAAGTCCTTATGAAATATTTATGTGTGCTGTGCCTTGATAATTCACTTGCTCTCGTTCTGTGCTGTTGGTTACTGTGCCATTGATTCTTATCAACAAGTGGTTTGACTTCTCTCATGCTCATCTGAGCCTCTGTCATGAGCTACAGAAGAGAAACAGAATCTTGAATGATGGACAGTTTCAGAGTCCTGTAGAAAGAAGGATGCCTGGTAGAGGAACAGGTGGTGCAGGTACAGGTTGCAAACAGACACTGCTTGGACCATTGCCACACATCACAGGGGACATGCAAGAGACTTCATGACACAGCTGATGTCATGAAGTCTCTTGACAAAAAAGTCTTTTAACAAAAGATCCATCAGAGTGAAAAGAATCTAGAACACAAACTGTGGATTTTTATCCTATAATATGGTTGGTATTGTTTTTATGGAAATATGAGGAAGCCCTTTTTTCTTTTGTTTGCTCTCTAACATTCCATTTGGTAGACAACAGAAATAAAAACTTTAAAAAGTGACTTTGTGTTCTTCCTGTCTCTTAAGAATTCACAGTTTTACCAGATCTCTTTACTTCCAGTGCCACTATAGTTATCTTCAAAAGTTCAATAAAAGCTTTATTTTGTGATGAAGGATATATCTGGTGTTATTTGAGACTAAATAATATTCAATCAGCACAAAAAGCTCACAATTGAGGAATAAGACGGTACTTCCTGTGTATGAACAGTGCACACAGAATGTCAAAATACATTCCACTGTCACGTATAACTAAAAAAGAACAAATAAAATTTTTTAAAAAAAAGTTGTTTTCTCCTGATTGAATCATCCACTTCAAAAATAAAATTTGAAGGTTAAATATCATAGAAAAAAGGGTGCATGCAGAGTCCTTGTGGGCCTCTATTCAGATACCTGTTGACAGCATTTCAGTCTTTCAGTTACAAAGGAAGGTCACTTTCTGGCAGGCCAAACATGTTACAAGACTTGGGGACCTCAAGAAAAGAGCCATCCCACTATGTTTATGGATAATGATGGTGAAATAGGATGGAAATGAATTTCTCAGGTTTGGATTCTTAGCCTTGGAAGAGAAGTGCCGATAATAGAGGTATTTAAAAGTTCACTCATCATCATGAAACCTCCAGCTAGAAGTTAATTTTCTGTTCTTACTAGTCCCTCAGCACAACATAAACCTGAGGTTTGTAATTCGGGTGCTTATGTGCTATCCCACTTTGTGTTGCACCCAGGTAAATTCATCAGACCCACCCATAATGAGGCCAGCCTTTTGGTGATCAAGCATTACCATTAGAGATAACTTAGTCGTTAAGGTTAAGAGAACTTATCCAGAACTTGGAAGTAAGTAAAAGTTGACTCCATGTCCTTTCAAAATCCTAGAGGATGGTCTAACAGACCTGCCCAAAAGCTGTTTAATACTCCTGGGGTAAAATCCTTTATTGACTTCCTATATGAGATTGACTAGGGATGTGGTTTTATGAAATTACACGTTAAATTGAAGATTTTGTTCCTGTAGAGATGAAAATATTTCTGTTCTTTTGGTGAAATAAACCTGAGCATTGAAGTTTTATTGCTCTGTGGACACTAGATAATTGTGTTTCTAACCTAGCAATCAGTGTTCAGCATTACTCCTCTCACAAACATTATTCATATGCAGTTTCTTGAATTCTGTCATGAACCAGGTTTATCTTGGCAAATCCCTTATGAGTTAGTTGACCTGTTTTTATTCTACATTATTATGAAAGATGAGTTTTTAACTTTTGGGAAAAAAAAAACATGCTTTAATACTATTTATTTAGTTTCACTACCACACAGTCTAAGAAGAGTTTGTCATTTCAGTTTTCATGGTGTTTCTCATTTATCCTTACATGAATGATTTTTTTTTTATGCTATAGGTTGGCAATAATTTGTTTTCTAATCTGTCAATCAGGAGAAAACTCTCAAAAAAACATATTTTCCAATTTAAAAGGAGCATAGATTTCTCTTGGTCTCTTCCATCCACTTTCATGCTCAGAAGCCCCTGAACAGCTTTAAGTCTTGTCTGAATAAAGGTGCAAAGTTTGTAGCCAAGTTTTAGTGTTTGGTCACGGCCTGTGTTGTGCAGCTCAGCTACACTGCTTACAAGGCCTGGGCTTGGTTTTCTTTTCTTTTTTTTTTTTTTAAAGAGAGAATGTGAGAGAGAGAGAGAGTATGTTTTTTTAAATATATTTATTTTGTTTTTTAGTTTTCGGCGGGCACAACATCTTTGTATGTGGTGCTGAGGATCGAACCCAGGTCGCGCACGAATGCCAGGCTAGTGCACTACCACTTGAGCCACATCCCCAGCCCAAGGCCTGGCTTTCTTACTTGAGAAAGAAAATTTACTTTCCAAATCTAACCGCTTATCAGAATTCCTTGAAGATCTTTACAAAAATAAGTCGTTTTCAAGACCTCCTCCCGTTTTTCTGCAGTTTGAATCTCTGGCGGTGGGGCTTGGGGTTCAAAGGTCTTACTGGTAATTGTGACATGGCTGGTGAAGGGACCCCTACTTAGGAATAACTACATTCACCTGTGACAATCTAACTCTGCTTTAACCTCCAGCCAGAATATATTTCAGAATTCACCTAGAGCACTTTGCTGGCCAGGGCCATACCCAGCATGCTTTGTTCTGTCTTAAACCTTGTTGCACAATCTGCAAGTAGACGTGGATGCTAATTGACTAGGGGAGGAAGAGCACACTCAGTTCTGAAAAACTGCAGTAAGAGACCAGTTGCCTGATTCTCAGTTTTATATAGAGCTGGGCAAATGGGGAGAGGCTGGAGTTATCTACACACATACTTCTGGGCTGGCGAACTGGGCTATTTTGGAAGGGGGGGGGGTTGGAAATCAGCTCTTCTGTGGCCTATCCAGCAAGACTGTAACCCGCTTTCCTCCCTGAGGACAGTGACTCTGTCTCTGGATTTCTTTCCCGTGCATGTGCCTGGCACCCAGCAGACCTCCCTGGGTGTATGGTGGTGTCTGAATGCTTGGCTCTGGTGAATGGCTGCCTGCTGTCTTTATCTACAGTAGAGGTTTATCTCCAGTGGAGGTTTTAATGAGAAATTGGGAGAGATCCTATATGAGAGTCCATAAAATGACCGGCCACTTCAACTCAGAAGCTTGGGAATTATCTCCTCAAAAATTAACAACACTCACTTGGAGTGTGTACTTGAGCCAGAGCAGAGCTAGCAAGGAAACTACACCTTTTATCTGTTGTCAAAATTAAATTTTATCTTGTTTTGTGATACATTAGATTTCCAACACCAACATTATTATTTTCATAAACTTTATCTTACAGCTTTTCTATTTTATGCTGAAACAAAAACATAATGCCAAATTGGTTCCAACCCCTGACATACTTTTTGTAGAAACTTAAAATTTGGTTTAACACCATGGAGACAGGTTCTTTAGGATCAGGATAATCGGCAACAGTAATAGAGTGAAGAGAAGAAAGCAAAGTAGTACTTGCCTTGATGTTGGCAAGTCAAGTTCCCCAAAATGTTCTTCTAAAAATTACACCATCCCCGCCCCTTTTTTTTTAAGAGTGAAGCTTGTTGGTTTGGATTTAAAGTTACAGTTTGGATTCTGCTCAATTTCTTCTTTTGCTTCAGTGGCCTCTTTGCAAATAAGACTTTTAATAGAAATCTGCATGTCTTCTAAATGTGAGTACGAACGGGATATGTAGAAATCCCAGTTAAGACTAGGTGGACTTAGGATATCAACTATCTCCTTTTCCCTTGCTCTTTCAATGACTCATATGACATTGAAATAAGAATGATGTCCCATGTGTATTTCGTGACATACATTACCGCAGCTCTTGTTTGAATTTCCATGTTTGTGTATTTTTGCTTTTGATATGGTAACTTTGGAAGACTGGATATGGAGAAAGCGTAAGTAGCTTTACAATGGATTCATTAACAAAGTCTTGTTTTCTCCTTAGGTAATCAAAATTTATAAAATACATCCCCATGGAAATGATATAGACTGTGGTTGGGTCCTAGAGTGACTCAGGCACATTTCTATAGCTTACAAGGTAGCTGAGCTCCGGTCACAGGGGCGGGGTGGGGATAAGCTAAGGTCTGGGACCTGGAGGTTGGAGACATATTCTTCAGGTGTACAGGGACCTGGGAAGTGAACTGGGAGGGGGGAGAGGAGGGTCATTCTTTCCAAGCCTTCTAAAGAGGAATGTTCATTGTTCACCACCTTCTTACCTCAAATATTCGAATCCTGGTGCCCAAAGAGTGCTGTGTCATGTGCCGTGTGACATCAGCTCCAGTGTTGCCTCTTTATCTCCAACCACCTCATCCTGCCACATTCCTTACTTCTTACAACTAAGACTCTTCACTCTTCAGTGGGGTCTAGCTCTTGTTAGGGCAGAAATATAACTGAGCTATTTTGTTCATGAATTAAAATCAAATATGCCTTCAGAGAACTTAAAAAAGTTCTTTAAAAAGAACATTTTTCCAAGAGAAGGTTTATTTGCCATTAATATGTTTCTTTTTTTTTTTTTTTTCTTGAATAGGGCAGGGTAACAAAAGTAAATGAAGCCATGTAGGCCTTGGGAAGGATTGAAAAGTATCTCAACAGAGGTGACCAGGGGCTGTGCAAAGCAGTAGACTCCATGGGGCACATTGTGTCTGTCAGGGAGGTCTCTGAGCAACAGCTGGACTCGTGTTTGTTCATTTTTAAAAACAGCAAAAGCAATGGCCATCACTAGTTCAGTCATTTGTTGTACGCGAGGTATTTACACATCCATGCAGTAGGAGCTGCCTGTGCTGTATGTAGAAAAGCTGGTCTTTCATGATAGAAGAGATTATGAGGAAGTAGTTAGGAAAATGGATCTGGGTGTCTCTGGGGAAGTAAAAAATGCCCAGCTTTACTTTGTAAACCATTTGCAAGTTATAAGGAATATTCTATGCTCATTTCTATTTCTAACTGAATTTGAACTAGATTACCTTGATGTTGAGGCTTTTTCCAATGTTTTTTGTGCTTATTTTTAAGAATATTTTCTCTGAAATATTATATTTTTTCCAGAACTACTTGTTATTGCAAAGTAGTTTCCAGGTGTGGCCCATCAGAAGATTAAAAACACACACAATGGAATCTGAACTACCCACATGTGATCAGGTGAGGACGCAGGTGTACCTCTCAGAGGCGAAGTTACTATGGTGTGAGATGGCAGGAATGGGGACAGGACCTGAGTTCCCATTGGGGAGCGTGGTAAGATGTACGTCTTTCCATGGTTGCCAGGATCACTGCTGTGGGTCTGACCTCCAGCAAGAAGCCCACGGTGGGCATCCTCCTATGAGAGGACTCCCTCCTGGACTCCAAGTGCCCTGGTTCTATCTGCACAAAGTCTTCAAACTCAGAAAAAACTTAATTGATAAAAAAAAAATTATTATGTCTATTCCAGCCCTGACTCCTGAAAGTGCCAAGAATCAAATTCAGAGATTTAAGTGAGATTAGGACTTCTATAGACTTAATGCCGAATTGTTGCGCTGAATTTTCAAATCGCTGTTAGAGACCAGTTCAGTCATTTTTCTAATAAAGATTTCCTTCCATGCCAAGCAAAACAAATGCAATCCACAGGGGATCACAATAGCAGAACTGAGTTAGTTTGACTTCCAGATGATGGGCAATTTGGTTGGAGTGTTAAGACGAACCAAATTGGGAAGAGGGGGGCACGCTTTGCATTCTGATTCTATCCCACATTTATTTTAGAGTTCCTTCTTTCCTCTGTGGTTTTCTCAGTTGTGTGTAAGATGAAGTAATAAAACTGCTTGCCTCATTCACTGCATGTGTATGTGTATTGCAGAAAAAGTTCCATTACAGTTGGAATTATAGCTGGTCTAAGCAGACAAAATGTTTCCTCACATATGTATCTGGCTGTTGTTCTACTAATGTGCATGGGAAGCTCAGCCCTTTCTCCCAGGCCTGGTAGTGGAGATGGATGGACCTGCTTCTAGACTTGTAAGGATGAGCCGCCCAAGCTGCACAGTGCTGACCAAGTGTAGGGATTCTGACTGTGGAAGTGTTCCTCTGGTACACAAATTCCCAGGGGGAGGGAACAGGGTAACAGCCACCCTGTTTCTCACCCTTAGAATGCCCTGTAATCTCTCTTAGGATCTAATAATATAGCTAATATGTGTGCAATTTCTAGCTGGTATGCAATGCCCTGAGAAGCCTCTGTGTTAAAGCCTCATCAAGCTTCGACCTTGATTGCAGGCACATAGCTCCTGGGAATAAAAGAGCTTGTTTGCTAGATAACTACAATGTTTCACCAAGCTCTGGTGCTCCTGGATGTGCCTGCCTAACAGTAACTTCAGACAATGGACTTTTTTGAGAGCCCACAAAGCTCCTAACATTACATATTGTAACTGTAAAATGTAACTGCAGATTAAGCAACCTACTGACACTCTAAACAGTAATGTGGTTATGGTACTAATGACCTAAGGTAACCTATTGGTATGAATAAACGTGGCCACTTGGACAGGGGGCACTCTGCCACCTTCCCAGCATCTGCACCTTGTCTCTGATTATTCGATCCTTGCAACCAAGCATCTCGCTATACTCAGGTCATCTCAGAGTCTTCTCTTGTGTGATTGTGGCCCAACTTGGGCTTCCTCACAGGGTGTGGCCTCATGTCAACTGGACTTCTTTCCCAGAGATGGAAGGCTTTTCGAGAGGTCATTCTATCTAGCAAGGTGAAGTTTGCGTTACTTTTTATGACTCAGTTGCACAAACCACTCAGTATTATTTCCGGTGCCTTCAACCAGTTATAAGAAAGTCATAGGCACCCAGATTGAAAGAGAAGAGGATTTAACTCCATCTTTTGGTGGAGGAGATGGAAAGTTTCTAGAAAAATATGCAAGATTAGAGGTATTGTGGAAGCCACTTTTGGAAAGTGCAATCTGCCACAGTCATTGCCACCTGTGGGAGTCTTCTGTGATCAGTCCCCTGTGCCTCCTCCATTTGGATGTGCTCAATTTGTACTGTCCTTCCTGAGACCTTGTCCTCTGAGATGCAGTTTTCTCTTGAGGCTGAGAGAGAACAGAGAAAAGCAGAAACAAGAGAACAAAGCACAAGTATGACAAAGTAGAATGAATTTTTCACTCATCTTTCCTGGGTCCCCTGAAGATGATATGAAGCCTATGGTCTTAGGAGAAGCAACCAGATTTGTCATCCGGTCACATACCACAGTGTTTTATTTCCTTTTTTTATTCCCAAGAATTTGGTAGAGTTTTATTTAATTGCTCTTGATTCATCTCATCTGTGTTGCAGAGAATTATACTAAGACCAGAGTTCCTTCTGGGATAGAAGGTTAATGACCCTCTTGGGCCAACATATGAGCTACAGCTGTGATTGACAGGACCCTAGGGACAGAGGGACACTCCATTCATTCATTCAGTTATGCAGTCCACAAATATTCATAAAATGCTGACTACAGAGCAGACACTTTTCTAGAGTTGAGACTAGACAACAGAAAGCAAGAAAATGCATAGAACTTTCTGCCCACATAGAACTTCCATTTTAGTGGTAGAGACAAGCAAATGAACAAATAGGTGCCTACAGAGATGTGCACACTGAAGAAAAGAAACAGGTAAGGTGGTAGAGGGGATGAGGCTGCTGCCCAGGGAAACCCATCTGGAGAGGTGGTCTTTGAACAGACTTAAACCAAATTGATTCAAGTCTGAGATGCCTCATCTTATAAAAAATAAAATAAAAAAAATTTAAAAAGGTTATCCATATTCCAGATCTTTCTTTCAGACTCTAGAGGTTTGGTGCTTGCAATTTTCCTTTACTTGGATGTTTTAAATACTGTAATCACTTTCTTAATAATTATGAATCTTCACAATAGGCAAGCTCTGGAACCAACCTAGGCGCCCTTCAATAGATGAATGAGTAAGGAAAATATGGTATATATAAACAATAGAATATTATCCAGCTATAAAGAGGAATGACATTATGGCATTAACAGGTAAATGGATGGAACTGGAGAATATCATGCTAAGTGAGTTAAGTCAGTCCTAAAAATCAAAGGTCAAATATTCTGTCTGATATGTGGATGCTAACTTATAACAAGGGAAGGTAGGTGGAGAAGTATAGAAGTTCACTGGATTAGACAAAGGCAAATGAAGGTAAGGTGAGGATGGGAATAGGAAAGACAGTAGAGCGAGTTGGACATAACTTTCCTGTGCTCATATATGAGTACACCAGCAGTGTAACTGCACATCATATTCAATCACAAGAATGGGATCAAAATTGTAATGTGTTGCTCCTGATGTATGCATGTCAAAATATACCCTGCTGTCATGTATATCTAAAAAACAACAAATAAAAATTATTAATTGAATGATTATTCTCTTACAAGTGTATTTTATCCCACTAAATATATTTAATTCTATATTTAGCCATACTGAAGATAAAAAAATTAAACATGAAAATAATCATCAAAGAGACTCAAGATTCAGTTCTTCCTCTGCCTGTAAAACACTGGACAGGTCCCTGGATCTCTCCAGACCTTGGAGGAAGAGCAGTGGGGACATTCTGAATATCAATGGTGGAAGTGACTTTCAATATGCCTTCAGAAAATACCTAGCAGAGATTTTATATTTTTATAGGAAACACAAAACAAAAATAGGTATCTTTTCTCTGCAGATCTCCAGTGCCAAAAATATCCTAATTCTATGAGGGCAAGGCAGGTTGGAATGTGCAGTAACAGGTTTCCGGATGGGCCAGTTTGGCAGTGAGCTGAGCAATGGCCCAGCTATCTCCCACAGGAGGACTCCAGCCACTGTGTGTGTCATGGGGGTGCATTTCTAGAAGGCTCTATTGTCTGACATGACAGAAGATGGTCTCTCCATAGAAAATGAGTCACTGTGATAAGAGTGAAATACAGAGACCCTTTACATCATCTCTCTCACTCTCGGCATCAAATTTTGTCTCTATGAGATGCTCAATGGCTTTCTGAATAAGGAAGGAATCCATGTCTGACATTACATTGAAGAGGCAAGAGTTTAGCTTTTTAACTTTTTTTTTTTTTTTGACTAATTTCAGTAAGGCTCAATTCTCCATTATATGTTACTAGCAAATATTGATCTTTCATGCTTCTATAAAATGAAGGATGGCCCTTCCTGCCTAAGAACTCGGGGATATTTATTTCAGCACTGATCAAACCTTCTTAAGGCTAATATTAACCACATGGTAACTGACACCATTTTGTCAGAGGCCATTTTTAGACTTGAAAATTTTGATGGAATGTAGGTCCCAAGATAGAAGACAAATATCCAAAGTAGTTATCAAAAGCTTGAGCAGAATCACCTTTTTCTATCAAGAAGCTGGGTGAATCCAACTCACCTCTTAACTTCTTGATGTAATTCATGCCATAGTTTTGATTTTATAGGAAATGTTGGAGAAATCCATCTGGGGAGTTTGTGAGTTGGAGGTTAAGCCGCAATGTGAGAAATAAAAACAATCCCAGCAGGGATGAACCTCTCTAAATGTCCTGTGGATGACGGATGACTAAGACCTTTAGCAAGTATGCCAATGCCTTCTCTAAAAAGGAAAAAGGATTTGGGTCACGAATTTAAAAAAAAATAACTGTTTATAGAAGTTTCTGGAATGGAGTAGGAGAAAGAGGACCAACATTACTGAGGAACATTTTAGATAATAGCTAATATTTTCCATTTTACAGGAAAGGAAAACTACACAGAGAATTAAGTAAATTTTCAAAGACTGCTGGGAAATGGAAGAACCCTGAGTGACACTCAGACCACAGAATGTGTCTGAGGGTCACAGTATCCCATTCTACCAGGGACCAACGACAAAAACCCTTCGCAAAAATGAAAAAAAAACATTTCCTGGCTACCTGAGTGTCCTTTAACTTGGCCAAGTGGACACATAAAATTAACCATCACAAATACCAAGACAATGCAGCAACAGTCTATCTACTTTTCAGTGAGTACTATAATTTTTTGTATGCATGACCTGGGTATTCTATTTTTATTTATCAGAGCAACTTTGCCAATTGATGCAACACATACAAGTTGAGCTATGATCAGAGCCATTATTTAATATCACAATTATAAACAGCAAAAGACATAATTGCATTAACTTCAGAGAGAACACAGAGTGATGGTTAGAGCATAGAATGGCTTAGATTCATCTCTTGTTTGGCTTTAAAAAAAAACTTTTTTCACTATTTCCCTACAAAGAACTTCCTTCCCCTTTTAAAAATTCAACTTTATTTTGCTGATTCATTTCTTTTTTTTTTATCCACTGGGACAATCTCTGCTATTTTATTAGTGTATTTAGACCATTTACATTTAAATTAACTAAGGCTTAAGACATATTTTAATAATTGCTTTCTTTTGATTTCTTCTATGTTTTGTTCTTCTATTTCTTTTACCTGGTGAGTTATTTGAACATTATGTAGAATTCTGTTTTGATTTATTTATAATACTTTCAAGTGTATTGCTTAGTTTTTAAAATGGTTGTCCTTGGTACATATGTCCTGCTGGTATGTGCATATGTACATACATATCACATATGTTATACATATGTGATATATAAGTACAGTCTATTATTAGCAACATTTTAGTACTTTGAATGTAGCTTGAAAATCTCACCTCCATTGAGGTCCTATTGCCATTCCATCTATTGAAATACCATTGTCTTGAGTTTCAGATGGTATCATGTGGATGAATGGACTGGATGCTTGGGTTTCTATTTCCAAATTCAAATCTTAATGCCCTAATATTTGGAGATAGTGGCTACAAGAAGATAGTTACAGTGAAGTAAAATCCTGAGGGCAGGGATGTGAACTGATAGGATTAATATCTTTATATAAGAAGAGACACCAGAGCTGTACGTGATGGTGCATATCTATAATCCCAGTCACTTGGGAGGCTGATGCAGGAAGATCTCAAGTTAGAGGCCACCTTCAGCAGCTTAGTGAGTCCTTAATAAGACCAAACTAAAATATAGAAAGGGCTGGGATGTGGCTCAGTAGTAAAGTGCTTTGGGTTCAATTCTCAGTTCAATAAAAGAAAAGAAAAAAAGAGGAGAAGAAGGAAGAGGAGGAAAAGAGAACTAGAAGGAGAAAAAAAAGGGGAAGGGGAGGTGGAGGATACCAGAGAGTACTGGGTTTCTCTCTCCCCTACCCTATTCCTACAAGTGCACACTAGGGAGGTCATCGAAAGACACAGCAAAAAGTTGTTCATCTTCACGACAGGAAGAGAATCCTCACTAATAACTGAATCCAGTCAGAAACTTGACCTTGGACGTCCAGGCATAAGAGCTGTGAGAAAATAATTCCTCTTGTTTAAGACCTGCAGACTGGTATGTTTTAATACGGCTGTCTGAGCTGATTAATATAGACTGTGTTATGAATTTTGTTCTAATTCTCAAATAAGATTTAGAAAACTCAGCAGGAGAAGAAAAGTTTGTGGTGTTCAGCCATATTTTGGTCCTTTTCATTGTTCCTTTTTTAAGTTTGAGGATTCCTGCTTTGATCACTCCTTTTTGGTTTAAAGAACTTATTTTAGCCATTCCTTAAGGATAGTTCTGTTAAGTGACAAATATCCGTAGCTTTCCTTCACGTGAGAATGTCTTCATTCCACTGTCATTCTTGAAGAATGGTCTTGCTGGGTGTGGAATTTACCTATGACAGTACTATTCCTTCAGCACTTGAAAAATGTGCCCCTTCTCTCCGTCCTCCATTGTTTCAGATGAGAAATCCACTGTCATTTAAATGAGCATTTCTCTACTTCTAATGCCTTGCTTTCTGTGGCTGCTTTCCGACACCATTTTTAGCATTTAGAAGTTTAATTACAATGTGTCTTGGCATGGATTTCCTTAGGTTTATCTAACTTGGGTTTCTATAATTTTTTAAAATTTGTAGACTTATGTCTGTCTCCAAATTTGGGGAATGATTAGTCATTACTACTTCAAATATGGAAATGAATGATATGATACTGGATCTTGTGTGATTGCCTAGATTAGATAGAGTTGGTTTAAAATTCTATGAGATCCATTTCATAGGGAAGTTGGATAAAATCAATCTCTTAATTTCTTTGCTTTTTGTAGAAAATGGGTATGATGCCCAACCATATCAGACCTCTGTTGTTTTGCTCAGCAGTTTTTCCATCCCCAATTCAATATGCATAGGCACAAATAATTTTATCTGGGGAACTGCTCTTTCCCTACTGTGTTTGGTGGGGCTGCCAATCATCATCCCATTGCTTCCCATACCACACTCTACAAAGGTTAAATTTTGCCAATTCTAGAAAATAAGTTAATGTATGAGGCATTAGCATAGTCTTGTTCAAGTGCATGCCTGGGACAATGTCTCATCCATGAGGGTTTAATTATAATTTGTTGCATGTATAAATAAATAATGACTCAAACTGCAATTCTGTTTCTTTCTCAGCATAGTGAAGGTGACAAAATACTTAAGGGTTTGTAATACAAGTGAGCAACTGACTGTGATGAAAAGCAGGAATTTATTGCATTTGTAATTTTTCCATCTTTTTATTGCTCTTCCCACAGGACTCCCTCTTCTGTGGCTGAGTCTATCTTACTGTGCAGGTCTTCACCTAGACTATCTTGGTGTTTTTCTTCTTACATCCCTAGGTTCCTTAGTTTTCCTCTCTTTTAGTGTCTCTATCCCCCCTTACTTTTTTGGTTTGTATCTATTTTACTCCTAGCTCTGTATTTTATTCCTACTTAACTTCCATTTTTAATTTACCTTTTTGTTTCGTATCTGCTCTTTGCCATTCACAATCTCTATTCTGTATCAGATCATAATGAGAGTTTAGTATTTATCTTTTACTTATTTAGTATTTATTTATTCAGTATTTGCTAACTTGTGGAATCAAGATCTGCCTTTCCTTTTCTAACTGGAAGAAGAGTCATTTGAAATATTAAAATTAATATATATCTATATAATATAAAATCTACTAAGCAACCAATTTACACATTAAAATTTGGCACTAAAATCAAAGATAGTCATATAGAGAAGATATAGAGCTTTTTATTCCATCTCTGACTTTTAACCAATTTTAATTTTTTGTGGGTCAGGGTATGTTAATAGAAAAAAAAATTCTGTTCTCTAGTGTAAACATGAGTCTATCATGATTTTGATTAAGCTGAGGCTAAAGCCAGAGGGACTATGACAAGCGGGTTTGATGACAGTAATGTTGACTAATCTCCATATGCCTTTGCATCTGGTTTTAAGGCACTGAACAGGATGCACTCAGCACCAGCTTAGTATTTAGGGTGCTCATTGATGAATGTTGAGTATGCACATTCAGAGCTGTCCAGGTGGAAGAGCGCGTTGTGGCCAGGGAGCTGGCTATTGACCTCGTTTCTGGCCTTTCGTTCACCCCATTCCCCAGGCCTCAGATCTGCCCCTGTCATGAACTGCTGCGGAGCCTTGTTCCAGGGAGAGAAGCAACTGTCTGCCTTGCCTGGAGGAGGGCAGGCAGCGTGGCTGGCTGTCCCTGTTGCTCTGCTTCCCTTTTCCATGTTCCCACTGTTACCTGCTTTGTGCTCACCCACCCCGAGCTCAGCCCTCTGTCCTTCTCTACCTCACAGCCCAGCAGAGGTGTGTCAATACACTTATCTGTCCCACAGGTATTACCCTTGGTCTCCAATGGAAATAAACAGACTTGTTTCTTGGAGCCTGGGACACCTACCTGGTCCTTGCAATTTCCCTCCTGATGTCCACCCCCTAGTCCTGATGATAGGTATTCAGTGCTCCCAAACATGTGCTTGGAAGGTTTGGTAGAGTATTTTTCTCCTCCTCAAATTACCTTAATTACCTTATACATATTAAAATTGAACAAGATCCTTCAAAATATTTAAGTGACCTTTCATTGGTGTACACAGAGTATGAGCATTTGTATCAATTGAATAATTATCAAGCTAATTAGCTCCAAATCCATTACTTTCTTTAGTTTTACTTTTTTTAAAAAAAAAGCTTAATTCTATGCTTGAAGGGAGAAAGTACTTTTTCCACACTTACAATGTGTTCTCCCAGGATGGTTTATGAAGTTGTATTCACACACTGTAAATGTACTCACATCCTTTTATAACGAGGAAAGGAAAAACTGAGATTTATAGGCTTAAACAATAATTTTATTCCATAAGACTTAAACATAAGTTATGGACATTCCATTTACAGGATTACTCAGTTAATGAAGTCAATTAATGCACACCACACTTTGAAGAGCATCAGCAGGAACTAAATTAGCCTTTGGGGAAGGATATTTATGGGTTTTGTTGATTTCAGGAAAATATTTGATAGTGGTCCTGCTTATGGGAGGTGGTTTGCCCCCAAGCCATACGATTGTGCAGATGCCCTTCCATCTTCTCAGTACGAGATGCTCTCACTTGCTTCCCCAGGGGAAAGTCTGGACTAGACTCGGGGAGCTCTCTGAGGTCTGCCCCAGCGTCTCTCAACAGCTGGTCAGATTCATTGTCAGGGTTCAGTCATTGGTTCTCCTATTTCTCACAATCAGTTAAAAACAAAAATCATAAGATGGCCAACATTGAAAACATCAGCTTAACCTAGGGAATTCACTGCAGTCACTTTCAAAACAGTTTATAATTGTTCCAGCTAATTTTGGTAATGGGGAGAGCAAAGGATGGTGGACAGTAGAAACTCTGACTTCTTAGCTGCTGTCTTCCTGGAAGACATCTATTTTCCACCCCTCTTCACATTGTAAAGCAGCTGAGCTACCACAGACATAAGTGGGTTCCAACAGTGTATGTCCCCATGCAGATTGTGCACCTTGGAGAACTGAAGTTGGGTAAGTCAATGAAACACAGTAGCTGGGTTTCTCCTCCTATACTGCTCCACAAAGTTGAATAAAATGTATGACCATTTTTGCTGTATTGTACATTTTGTATACTCTAAAATACAATAGATTATATGGCAATTCATCAATATATTGATTTTCCATAATATGAAGGAAGCAGCAGTAAGATTTTTTTATGTACAGAATGACTGTAAAGATGCTTTCTGATTTTAGGAACATAAAACTGTACAAACAAAATTTGTGCTCTAGGTTTGAGAAAACACTATAGTGGTTGCTAAAGACTCACTTTACTTCTCCTTCACATTAAGGGAGAGACAGCAGAGAGCAGTTTCCCAGACGCTCAAGGATACTGGAATTGCTTGATGTTTGTTTATAAGATACTTTATTTCTAGGGTGAGTATGCAAAATGCAATGGAGAAGGTTCAAAGAATTCAAGCCTGAGATGTATGAGCAAGTCACAAGGCCTTTATTGCTTGTTAGATTCGCAAATAAAAAGAGATGCCCACAGGTTCTGTTTTGTAATCTAGACTCAATGGGTCCTATTCTTTTGGAGGGGAGGGAACGAGGGTGTTGAAAACATTGTATTTATTTGACTATTAAAAGATCATTTCTAACAAAATAAGGAAATCACAAACCCAAGAAAGATAATCATGTATGATCATGGTGAAGTTTATTTCTGTTTTCACCAAAGTGAGGCATGAGGTCTTACATAGGCTCGTGTTGTTTCTAGCAGGAGGTGGGGGAAGCAGGGAGAGTTTGGAGGGAATAATGGAGCTCTAAAGCCGTGATGCTTTTCTCCTAAGGCAGCTGTGCTCTTTGACTTCACTCAGACTCATCAGTTGTAGCCAAAGAAATGGGCCAGGTCAAAGTGGGTGGAGACTAGACTTAGAAACAGGAACAAATTTGAGTGTTTGATAATGAAAGAGGGGGATAGTTATATATTTACACTGAAATATATAATACATGATGAATTGAAATAGATTTAAGAGTTGATTACACACACATACTGAGAGAACTATAGATAGTAAATATAGGTACTATGATAAGTACAAGAATATTTTCTCTGGGGAGCCCAGGTACTTGGCCTTGTAGGGGCTGCTCCTGTTACCCCCTCCCACACACATTTTCGGTGTCTCTGAGTATCTTCAGTCAGAGTCCTTGGCCTGAGGCCTGTGACGTGCTTCCGGAATCTGAGCCATGCTGAGCCTTTTGCCCGTGGATGTCCGCCCCTGACATGGCAATGACTGCCTGGTGTTCCTCTTTTATAATCAACTGTTTTCAATTTTAGAGTTTCTGGGAAGTTTGATGTATTTTTTTTTTCTTTCAGAATTTTTAGAAAGACCTCTACTACAATTTTCTTAAACAAAATTTGACTGTTGATGACAACCTACCATAGCATTGAACCCTTGCTAAGTTCCAGACAGACACTAGTTAATTACCTAGGTTAGCTTTCACCCCATCTTGGGGGTGAACTGCTGTGGCAGTTCCAGATGAACACTCTGGGATTAACTGAATGATGCATAGCCGTGGTGTTGGATCCACGATTGGAGAGGCCTGAGGGAGCTGGTCAGGGAGATGGTTAGGGAGGATTTAGTTTACTGCTTCATTTTTACAGAATAGGAAAGTGAGCCTCTGACACAGAAAGTGATTTGCCCAAGGTCTTGTTGGGGAAGTATTTTGGAAATGAAAACAATTCAGGATGATGTTTATATTCCTCTCAGTGTGTGTATATATAATTCATATATAAATATATTGGTATTTATTATATACTGTATAAGTTTTTAAATATAAATAAATAATTCTTCTGTCTTCAAAAACTCAAATTTCTAACCATGTCCGTCCCATGTTTCTAAGCCCAGTCTCTACCAGCTCTGAGCTGGTTGATTTTCTTGGCTGCAATCACACAGACCAAGTGAAGTCAATTAGCACAGCTATGTTAGGAAAAAATAATTTCACCACAGTAGAGCCATATTATTCCCTTGCCACTCTCCTTACTTCCCTATCTTCTGTCCAAAACAAAAGCACATGCAAAACCTCATGCCTCACTTTGGCAAAAATTGAAACGGATTGCCAGCCTCTGGTCTGTTCTGGGAAACCAGGCTCCCTCATGAACAGGAGTGAGGGATACCAGGCCTGCTGCTATGTGACCACTTGTGAGCCACTGATATTCTGCTGCTGCTGCTGCTGCAGCTCCCTGGATTCTGGGCCTGGGAGGGGAGGAGGGGTTGGAGGAGCTGGGCTCATCCTTTGTGGATGAGAGTCCATCTATAGGAAAACTCTCAGGACCTCCATCAGAGAGTTGCCTAGTTATATGTTTCACGAATAAGAACTGATTAGATTAGCAATAGAATAAGAAATTGGGCTTTTATAAAAACACACTAAAGACACGGAAGCAGAAGCATATCGAGAAAATGGGGAAATACCTTTCCTTCGGCTTCCATGTCACCTCTTGGCTCTTATGGTGCAGCCCCCTCTCAGTCGGCCCCACATGAAAAGATACAAGTGCTAGAAGAGGGACATGACCCAAACGTGCCCCCTGCCTCCTGCTCCCCGGGAGCTCAGGGCTCTCTTCCATCAGACCCTGCTGGACAGGGCAGCTGGGTCTGCTTTCTGCTCCTTGCTCAGCCTGGGTGTTGGCATTGACCTTTCTACAACTTTTTAGTTGATGAACAGCTAACCTTTTTCTTTCCCCCTCTCCTTTTAGCTCCTTATTCTGCAAAGATCACAAGTGAGTTCAGCAAGGATAAGCTCTAGAGGTTAAGGTGGAGCGATGAAGAGACAGCTGTTACCTCAGTTAAGGAAAACCATCATAATTTCCCACCCTGTGCTCTGCATCTCCACACTCTGACCTGGGTGGGATCTTCAGCACACCCCAGTTCTCTGTGCTCAGTCTACAGCCCATCCCATAGGCTGAGTCACGTTTTCCTATGTATTTTTCGTTTCTGTCATTGTTTACTTGTCTAAGTGTGGTTGTGGTATTTCTGCCTGTTTCTGTCATATACTTCTTGTTCTATTTAAATGCACATTCTACACCTATATTTATCTTATAGCATTATTTAGAGTATTCCATAAAAGTCACTACCTCTACAATAAATTAGTATTCTGATTGTCAGTGATTGTCTTACTTAATTTAAATTCTTCACGTTGTTTTAGAATTTCAGTTGGTGAGTTAATTCTAGCAGAATGAATAAACAGTTCTCTCCTTCCTCAAAGCTCCCCTCTTACCACCTAGTGATTTTATATTTGTCTCTACTCAGTCCCTGGTCCTTCAGTCCAGTCTAGACTGCCGTTCTGGGGATGTAGTGGACATCACAGACGGAGTCACAAAGGGGAGGCTGGGTTCACTTCCTGGTCGCCAGGCAGCTTGCAAAACGGTATCACCTTCCCTGCACTCTGCAGACATTTCCTCAGCTTCCTTCTTGAGTGGGGAAGCCTCATCTCAGTCCCTGGTTTCCAGCAGTGAGGCTGGCTTAGGTCCGGGACTGTTGCATTGATGGGTTTTGAATCCATACCAGTGAGTTCTAGAAGCACCATTCCTGACCACCAAGCTGTCTTTCCTACGGCCATGGCACACAGATGCGGGACCAGAGGTTCAAGTGCCATGAGAATGTCCTGAGGAGCTCAGTTATAGAGAATGAACAAATTGCAGTGGAGGAGCCAGAAGTTAGTCTTCAGAAAGCAAAAAATAAATAAATAAATAAAAATAAAAAATAAAACAAGACAAAAGCTTCCTGTATCACACAGGAACAGGATGCTCTGATCTTGGATTAGCACTCATCCCCCAAGAGTGACACATTACTAGATGTGCACAATTTTAAGTCACTTTACCTTGATGTCAACATAAATGAGAATTCTCTTTGGTCAGGGATATACATGATAATGTAACAGTTATGAAAGGAACATCATTGTTTTTTTTTGATAAGAATTATCAGAATTCTAATATTTGAATTTACAAGTTCAAGAATGTTAGAATTTTTGTTTTTTTTGGCACAAACCTGTAGCAATCCTCTAAACAGCAAACATATCTATACATGAAGTTATGTGTATGCAATCCATCTACCAACTAATAAAATTTTTGTTCAATTATAAAGACAAAATTCTTTCTGATCTTATTATATAAATTATTTCACAAAATCTTTACATAAAGAAAATATAAGAGAAATATAGAGACACTGGATAGTTGTTTAATAAAATTAGTGTGTAATAATATTTCTGAATTGTATGGTATTAGTTTTTAAAATTTTGTAATTTGTTATCACTTCTTGCTTGTTTTAATAAATGTTCACTGATATCAATAGTATATCTAATTTGGTATTCTTATTTTTATTTATTTTTTTGTACCACAGATTGAACCCAGTGGTGCTCAATGAATAAGTCACATCCTCAGCCCGTTTTTTTTTTTTTTTTTTAATTTTGAGACAAATTCTCACTAAGTTGCTTAAGGCCTCGCTAAGTTGCTGAGGTTGGCCTTGAACTTGTAATCTTCTTCCCAAGCCACTGAGATTACAGACTTGGCACCACGGTGCCTAGGTATTCTTATTTTTTAAAGCATTCTCAAAATGTGGTGGGCTATAGTCCTACTACATCTGCATTGGCTTCTGCCTAAGTCTGTAGTTCCTCTATGGATTTCATTGAGTTCATGGAAAAAAGGTGACTGTGCTGTGTGTGAACCACCCCCATGCAACTCAGTGCTGACACAGCTCAGGGGCCCCACTACGGCTTGAGTGATTAATTTGCAAAGGACCTGCCTCATCCTTTGGAGTACTTGTAGCTGTTCAGAACAATTTGAAGGGTTTCTCTAGTTTCCCTGATTTTTGTTTCTTTATTTTAAACGATGCTGCTTATTCTTGTCCTGTGATTATGGTAGCATGAAATAATTTATTAAATAAGATTACAAAATGGTGAAATCCTGAATTTATCTATTCATAAGTATAAATTGATACCACTTCCCTCTCAGAATGAATCTTAGAGATTATAGAGGGGGAGAATGCTTTTCCAAAACCCTTACAATTTTAATTGTCTGAGAAAGGCTAGTTTTAACTATTTAATTTATTACAATCATTTTGGAAGATTTGTGGTGTTATAGGAATAGTTTCATTAACTTCCCATCCCTGTTAACCCTTTCTTTAACATGTTTTAAAATAGGAATCACAGAGAAAGCATATGTTTTGGTCTTTGAGGAAGCTTGGCCTCGAGTAAATAATTTTTCCACAGATAAACAAATCTATTGAACAAGAGATTTCCCTGCAAGAGAGTAGCAGATCTGCTTAGGGAGAAAATGTCTCTTTAATGTATCATTTGGGATATGATAGTCCCTGGATTTAGTTCACAGTTGTTGGAAACATGTTGTTGGCAAAAGAAGGGTACTTAGGAAGATCGCTACATAAATTTCTACCATATTCCACTGAGCACAGAGATTTAGATAAGATTCATATTTCAATGTTTCATATTTCAGTATTTCATATTTCAACATTCCAATTTTCCTTTTGGGTATCTTTAAAAAAGTGAAGTCTATGCTAGGAACAAATGATGTATCTGAAGTTTTCTAGTCAAAGGCCCAAACAAAGCCAAATATCTTAACTGCATTTTGGGATATCCAAATGCCTTGATTTGCAACATCTTGATCTCTGGGCTGATGAGGACCATGGTTATACCATCTAGAGAAGGGCTTTGCTCCCTTTTCCCATGGAGAATGCCAAGGGTCAGGACTTTAATGCAAAGGAGATGCTAAAGAAAAGAAAATACTGTGACACTTGTTAAAACAGAAAGACTTTACTCAGCATAATCATAATAAATGGAGGGGCTACTGTAATGGATTTGCAGTAGGCGAGAGAGATTGGGATCAACACTAAACAAGGAAAAGTCGAAATGTGTAGTTAAGAAGCAGGGTAGGGGATAATTACCAAGAGTGGGTGCAAAATGACTAAAAAAAATCATAAGAGGTGAGGGGAATTCTGGATAAACCAGTCTATAGGAGTCTTGCTAACATTGGATGATGCAGAGAAGAACACAGCAGTCAAAAATGGAGGGTGAGATGGAAATAAGATTCAGAGAAGATCAACTAAAATGTGGTCAAGGAGAGACACCATTGCTGACACACCAAAGAGACACTGCGATCAGCAATTCTGAGAGTGAAAGGGGGAAAAGAGGTGGTTGGGATTATGAGGCGGTGTTGCTAGGCTCTTCCCTCTCTATCAGCTAGTCTTGGACACACATAGCAGGTGGAAGTTGAAGCTTCCTGTCCAGGGTCCTCCCTGCAGTCCCTTCTCCTGGGGGTATAAACTCGGGGGAAGTGGGGACATGCTGAGGAGGACAAGGAGCAGCAGACCACAGACAGTTGTGGTTTTTATAATTCCTGAAGTTTTCAGGGTTAAATATGTCAAGTTCCATGTTTTCATGTTTTTCCTCAGTGGATCCCCAAAAAGAGGCTTGGTCTCCTCTGAGGGGGAAAGCAAGCTCAGCTTCAATGGGGGCCCCATGTAGGAGCCTTTGGGCAGTTCCTATGTCGGAGTTTTCACTTCCTCCTGGGCCAGAGGAAGACTTTGTTCTCTGCTAATTCTCATTTCTTCCATCACATTTTGTATTCTTTGCCTTAAGGGCCTTATCTCAGCTCATTTTGATTCTTCTTGAATTTGGGGAGAGAATGAGAGAGAGACAGAAAGGGAGAGAGACAGAGAGAGAGATTGATCCACCTCCTGTACAGTGTCACCCCAATGTCTTGCTTGACTGTGATCTTGAGCTTCCTTCCTCCCTGTGGCCACTCCATCCTCAGGCCCATTTCCTCTCAGTATGTAGCCTTGGTCAATGTGATTCCCTTCTTATCTACTGAACTTATTAATCCCTTTAATTTTACAGGTAGATACCGATTAAATAACTCTTGCCAATAGTTAAGAATGTATGTAACACTTTCTCCTTTTATAGGTTATATTATTTGGATTGTTGAATAATGTGTAGGGCTTATAAAAAAAATCACAAATATTGTAGGAAAGAAGAGAGAGCTCAGGCCCCATGTCTTTTGTGACTTTTCTCCTCTTGAAACTTGTAATCTGCAAGAACGAATTTAGTTTATTAACAAATAAATAAAGCAGGTGAATAATTTCTATTAAAACAGAAACTATGCATGGGTTTTACGATTCATGTAATTTGCTGAGGAATTCAACAGAAGATGCAGTGTTTCCAGAGGGTCCAATTCTTAACAAGGAGGTGGAATCTGCCCACTGTGAATCAGCCCGTCATTCTAATTAGGAACTGTGCAGCCTCTCCAGTGGTGGAGGTCAGTAAGTCCCAGGTTATGCATGAGCCAATAGTGTGAGCCCCTAGGCAGGAATCTAGGGTCATGTAGCAAACATGAGGCAGAGGCAGAAGCTGGAGGAAGGTGTTTCATGCTGCCTCCTGGAGCTCCTAGTTCCTCCAGGTAACTACAAATAATCTCACCACTGACAGTATCATTTCACTCATGCCCACTTTTTTCGCTTAGGAAATATCTGTACCATCACCCCCATAGAAACCCACAGAGTGCATTTAAAATGGGTTATTCATCCTGACTTTCTGGATTTAATGTCATTCCTCCTTTAAAAAGTGAATGAGCACACAAATTTTATATTTCCTCTTACCATTTGTTAGCATAAGCTTATAGACAAAAATAACTATAAATCATAGTTAACAAACTTTTACTCCTCATGTCTTATGGGATCTATTCATGAGTGTGACAAATTGGCATTATTTTACATTCTGTGTGTTTTCACTAAATAAGGGGCAAAGGACCTTCTTTGTAGACCTTGTTATAAGCTGTAAACCTAAAGACTAGTGACTCTAAACATCCAAGACAGCCAACAATCTTTTACCATCATCAGCCATTTTAATAACTTCTCTGAGGTTTATATTGCATTGTAAGAGTGTTTTCCTCTTTTTGGCAGCAGAGGCTGGACATTCCAGGATGAGCTTTGGATAGGATCTCATTGTGTTCCCTAAATTCCTAGTGACCCTATTGAGGAGAGCAAGCACCTGCTAATTTGTCTTGTGAAGCTTTAAACATCTTTGCTGCATAATGTTTTTAGCCACGTTTGTAATAGAGATTTAGGAAAAAAGTGCAAAGAGTTTTTCCTGCTGTCTCAAATAGTCATCAGGGTGTTCGACACAGAGCCCTTCCTCTCTGGCCACTAAAATATGCGTGGGGAGAAAACAAGTTCTCCAGCAGACACCACCTTGATCTCCCATCATTTAATTCCATTCTGACACTGTCTTCATGGAGACAATGTCAAATCCCATAGCTAAAGGCTCAGACTCCTAAGTCTTCCCACTGACACCCTCTGGCATGCCCCCCCACCAAGTTCTGATGGCAAACAGGTTTTTACTTCAGGCTCTAAAGTGGGACTCTCACTAACTGCTTCTTGGGTTCCATTAATTTGCCCAGTGGCTCACAGAACTCAGAGAAACACCTACAGGTACTCGTTTTATTATGAGGGACATTACAAAGGACACAGATGAACAGCCATATGAAGAGATGGATAGAGTGAACCGTGGAAAGGGGTGGGGACCCCCTGCCCCTTTGGGGCATGGCACCTTCCAGGAACCTCCGCATGATTCTCTATCTGGAATCTCTTCAAACCCAGTCCTAATCTCGGTTTCTATCAGGCTCATTATTTGAGCCTGATTTATTGTATCATCGGTCATTGGTGATTGACTCACCCTTCAGCCCTTCTCCCTTCCCCAGAGGTTGGGGGTGGGGCTCTACTGAGGTCTGAGTCTTTCAGGCAAGGAACTCCCAAGCCTGAAGCTATCTCGGGGACCCCCGGTCATCTCATTAACATAGGACAGTCATTCTTACCTTTCGAGATAAGGAGGCCTGTGCCAGGAAATAGGAATGAAGAGCAAATATTTATATCTTATTATAAATCACAATATTATAGTTTGCACTATGAGATATATGGCAAAAACAAATATGAGCAACGATGAAAAAAATTTCTAGGATCATTTTGCTAAGGAAAATACATTTTAGTTTCTGACTAAAATATTACATAGAAAAAAAAACAGCAAAGAAATAATCTGTAAGTTTATCATAATACATTCAACCCTAAGAGCAGAATAGGATGCATAAGTCATCTGTGCCCCCAAGTGACTTAAGTGGTGGCTCCCAGCCACCATTTTGTCTCTCTTTTTGAGTTTTGGCAACAGGGCTGTGAGAACTACAGAATCAATAATGACTTTGTTCTTCCTGTGAAGAAGGGTGATAAGCCCCCTCAATTTGCCACAGAGGTATTTGCTCATTTTCTTTCTGGCTGCTGCATGGTAAAGGAATTATTTTCTTCTCACACCTGCAACGTTCTGCTGTCACCTTAGCTGTGCAGTGGTATTAAAAAATTTAAATCCCTCTGGTGAATATCCAATTGTGACCTTTCTTTTTATGGAAGATGTATTCTGTTTCCAATTTTGCTTGGTCTGAAGCAGCTTCTAATGCAAATGAGTACATGTCTTCTAAAATGTCACTAATAAACTCTCTGTCATGTGGCATCGGAGTAAGATGTCACTTAAGAGATCACCTCGATGATTCAACAAAGATCTTCAAATGAAAGCCTAGGTAGAAATAACTCATTTATTTTATCTTCTGATATTAGAGTAAAATATGTGTATGTCTGTAGACATGCATGATGATTTATTGTTATGATTTAAATTATTGGGTACAAAGCCACTTTAGTTTCACATCAGGGAAAATGGTTATTACATTTAATCTTTGTTTTTCTACATCCTGGAAAATTAGCTATTGCAGAGCTAATACGTAAGTGCTATATTGGGGTCCAGAGACCTAAGCCTCAGACCCATCCTGGCCTTTTGCTACCTGTGTGACCTTGAGCCTTTCCAAACCTTTATTTCTTATGCATGACCTACAGGTAGCAATACCTGCTCTCTTTTATTGGGTTGTCATGTAAGATAACAGTCTTGGGATCTGTGAAGTACTATGCAAATATGAGTTGAAAGTATTTTAAAAGGGAGATCAATTATTTTTGGCTAAAGGGAAATCCAATAATCAAATTGCTGTCTATGTCAATGGACCCCCTTTATTGATTAAAAAAAATTGTGAATGAAATCTGTCGTATATGGGTATTTTGATTCATCATGATGTTTAAAAGGCTAATACTAATACATGAGAATTATTTGAGGCACATATTTTTTTGACTTTGAGGTTGCAGATTATTGTAGTTTGAACGATGAATGTCTCCCAAAGGCCCCAATTATAAAATCCTTGGTCCCAGGGTGGTGCTACTGAAAGACGGTAGAACCTTTAGGAGACAGGGCCTAGTGGAAGGTCATTAGGTCATTTGGGCCCCTATGAAGAGGATTAGGAAATCCCATTTTCTTTCTTTCTCCTTTGTGCTCCACCACACACTCCCTGCCATGACATGTTACCTTGCTACAGGTCCAAAGCAACAGGGTCAACCAATTATGGGCTGCAGTCTCAAAAAGTGTAAGCCAAATAAACCTTTTCTCCTTATAATTTAATGTTCTCAGGTATTTCATTTTGGCAACAGAAAGCTCACTAGCACACTAGTATCAGAATTAATGTCAAACACTATGGTAGAGCTCACACATATTTAGGCTGTTTCTCTCCAAATCTCTTAAGTAACTGCCACTACACATAAGCACATAAGACATTGGAGGCTCAGAGATAGTGATTTATCCAGCTACAGAGCTGGAACCAAAGAGAATCAGGATTCATACCAGTCCCCAACTATAGTGTCGTTGACATGTCAAGTGTTTGACGAAATCCTGACACAGAATGTTGCACCCATTATAAGAGATGGTGGATCCTTGGACAGATCCACCAATAGACCAGCATCTGGAGGATGAAATAGTGGTTGGAGTTTTTCCTTTACCTTTTCTTACCCTTTACTTGAACTCTGTTTCTCAAGCACCATCCAATTTTTGCCACTCCTGTCTTCCGTTTCAGGATAATTAAATCAACCCTATTACATTTGCAAAGTAAAACCTCCCACTTATTTGAGAACTAACTATTTTGAGTAAAAGTGTCCATTTAGACTCTGTTCTTGGCAATCCTCTACCACTAGCAATGAGAGAAGTGGGCTGCACATAAAAACAAACTCACTATCTCTAAGGCACATGGGCAGCAGTTTCAAAGTCACACATTGTTGTAGGTGGAAGGTGTCTTGGGCACCACCCAGGGAAAAGAATTTTTTTTTTCTTTTCTCTTTTTATCTCACCTTCCCTCCTCTCCTCTCCTTTTTTTCTAAGGAGAAGCCCAGAGAAAGGAAGTGACTTACCATGGTCACATTGTCAGTTGCTAACATTTCCAGGGGTATCCAATTCTCTTAACAAATTATAATTTTCATATTCTTATCTTTCATTTTCTTTGCTTCCAGCATAGCAGCAACTGGTTTACCTCCTAAAGTGAGTAATGAATTGGCTCCAGTCTTTGCCTTCCATTGCTTGTGAACTGGGGACTCTATCTACCCCGACATGTCTCCCAGCAGACAAGCCCTGTCAATTCCTAGAAGGTCATGAAACACTCCACCGTGTGCTTCGTGTGCTTATGAGGGATAATTAACCGATTAGTTCTAGGTTGATTCTGCTCCATGTACCATGTACACATACACAAGCTGACTGGTTGTACCCCTGAAGAGTGTATTTCTGTGTGGCTCACAAACCTTGAGATAATAATGCAAGTCTACAGAAAGCAGAACATGACTTACACAAAACATCTGATCACTCTCCCTGGTATTAAGAAGCCTTTTCTTGGTCCAAAATGTTGTGTCTTCCACCACCTTCCTACCATGCATAGAATAGGAATGGTATACAGGGACAGAATTTCTGTATGTTATTTAAGAAATTAATTATTCAAATATGGAACAAAAATATGAAGAATTTATGTAATTTCACTTTCTTTCTTATCTACCCCATCAGAGTTCTTGTCTCCTGATGTACACATAATCTTCTCAAGTTATCATGTTGGACATTTCCTCCTGTGATGTGATTACAAGTATAGCAGTCCATGACACATGCAGAATGGAAAGTTTGCAATTAGCAGTAATCAGCTCCTATACGCACAGAGTGTCACCTTGGGAAGAGAAAGAAGAAAACAATTTTAATATGAAGGTTCTGGTCTTAATAGAATTTATAGCTCAGATGTACCCTTTTCCATTTAAAAAGCAGAATTTTTAGAATTTGCCCTTTCTTTTTATTATTGCTACTTTTTCCTTGAGTGACTCATTATAATTTTTCATCAGTTGTTTATCTCTTCATGAATAAGATAGTGTGATTTGAAATACATTAATATATTCAGATTTTAATAGTTTTATTATTATTTTAATATTTAAGATTTTTTCATTCTATTTGGTGTTTGAAGTTTGGCTGTATCTTTTCATTTATGTGTGTATCTCTATCATATATATATTTATATATATGTGTGTGTGTATTTATATATACATCCATCCACATTACCTATCTCTCTCTCCACATACATACACACTCATGGTGAAAGTAAAAAAAGCAAGCAAAGATTTCTTATAAGCACAGGTTTTGAGATAAATATGCAAAGAAGAAAAAAAATTAACCTAGATATAAGGTAGCATCAACACTAATAATTTTAATTTAGAAATTCTTAGTAGAGATTTATAGAAAAACTGAAGAACACTTTGAACTATCTCAAAGAAATAGCTGTGTTGCACAGGTAACTGTAGCTAAGTCCGGAAGAGTAAAAAAATATGTCATTTGGACCCTGCCCTTCATACTTAAAGAATATTTGCTTTAATATTTAAATATTTACATTTTTCCATCTTAGAAAGTAAAATTATTATAAAATTTTATTAAGGAATTTGGATGGAAAAAACTTATGATTATGTTGACGTCTTAGTTTTAATCATGACAGCATTAAAAGAGGTTGGACAATAATGTCCATCTCTCTACTGTCATGTATAACTAATTAGAAAAAAATTTCAAAAAGGAGAGCTTCTCTTGACTGTCTCTTTAGATGTTAATTGTCCTCCAACATGTCCAACATGAGAGTTTCCATGATGATGGAGAAATATCTCTCTCCTTGTGATGATAGTTCTCTCTCTGGATATATAAATCATTCATTCAGTCAGCACTGCATGCCTACTGTGTCCCAGGCGTGTTTACACATTAGAACATATGTCAAGAAAAAAATTAGACACTGTCTCTCTCTTGCAGATCATCACAGTCCAGCAAGGGAAAATACAGGTGATTAAAATACCAGGTTTAATAAGCATATGGTATGAAAATCTACATAATTCTGGATGAGATCAGAAGAGACAGTGATGGACCATGATGTGGTGTTAGTAGAGCAGAGTAAGAGGCGATGTTTTAAATGTTTTTGATTCTATACAAGTACATAGTAAGTGCTCTAGTTTTGTGTTCTCTAGGCCTCTCTCTTTCCCTTTGTCATACACGTGGTAAAATTACGTAGCCCTTTTAAAATTCTTCAGTCACAAACTTGTCTTTCATCTTCTGCATCTATCTTATTGATGTTCTTATCAATAACCCAGCTAATGGATTTTACCAAAAATATATCTAGATTACCCTGTGAAGCATAAATGGGCTAATGTGTCCTAAAAGGTCATCACAAGGACTTCTGGTAAGGTAATAGGTATCAGTAGCCATAAATATTTTAATTATGAGATATTCAAAAGTGTAGAGGTTGGTGTAAAGAGTAAGTTCTCCACCCTATGGACTATTTAAGTTTTACTTTCATTAGTGTGGAATCATATTTTTCTGATTTTGGGTTGATTCTGTTCCTGAACTGTGGGCTGGGTATATAAGAGAATATTTGCATCCATTCATTCCACCCTCTTGTGTTTTCTTTTTGGATTGAGCTCTGCCATTCATGCCAATGATGCTAATACTGAACATACAGCAACTTGCACCCCTGATGATGCAGACATTTGGTACTCATTAGTAATCACAGCAACAAAACATTGCCTGCAATAATTGTTTATAATATATTCAACTGATGGATCAGCATAAGCTTCCAAGTTGAGAAGGAGGATGACAGACCATGAGCAACCCACTCACACTATCTCATTTACTCCTCCCAACAAATGTATGTGGTAAATATGCTTTTCCATAGATACGTATGATGTATGTATATGCATACACACATGTATTCGTGAGTATGCACCAAACTGTTAGTTGATACTTCTGGACAAGAAAGTGAAAGCTTAAGTAATTTTCTCAAGGCAATATTAGTCATAAGTTATTCAATCTCAGTTATGATTTCAAATCTCATTTCCTTTCTACCCATAGAAGAGGAAATATGCAAAAAAAAGAAAGAAAAAGAAAAGGTTGCATCTGCATAGCCAAAAATAATCATGCAATTTGACCAAATTTAAAAAGAAGAGGAGTAAATTTTTATAGGAAATGAAGGAAAGACATTACTGAAAATAGTAGCTTATTATCAGCTATATTTAAGTTGTTTAAAATACTTTGCTTTGTAATGTGTATATCTGTGTATATATTGAAGTTTTAGTTTCTTAAAATGAGCCTGACCCAGTTTAAGTAGCTTACTGAGGCCAGAAAGTTATGGGCTTGGGCCAGTGGAAGTCTGTGTCTTCTCTTAACCTATAGTCCCCACAGGATGCTTTCTGGGTGGTGGAGTTCAGGATTTTTCTCGTCCTTCTGATTATTTTTCCAAAGGACAAGGGAAATGACCCAAATGAAACTTTCTAAATTCACATAGATAAAATGTTTTGGTTTGAATGAAAACTGAGAACGGTAGTAAGATAATATAAAGGGAACCGACTCTAGGGTAAGTTCTTCAAGATCATTACACATAAATGCCCATGAAACAAATAGAGGCTCTGTAGAAATCCACGCTGTCAGATACCTAATTAATAAGTTTGCACAATAACTGTTAGGCCAGCTCTTGCTTGTTTCAGGAAGCCTGCACATCATAATGTCTGGTTGTACACATGTAAACACAGTTAGAAGGAGCAGTCAAAGCATTCACTTTTTTTTTTTTTTCATTTAACAGCAGAGCAGATCTGTTTCCTACATGCACCCCACTCTTCCTCAGCATGTTCTTCCCTAAAATTTCTCTGCCTGGAGAAAATCCTGCTCATCCTCTAAAGACTCTGATATAGCCTTATTTGTGATTGACAATAAACCAATGATTATTACTGATTTAAGCAGAAAAATTATATTTTTGAATTTTGGTTACTTCTGATGCTATTGATAAAGACTTTTCTTTTCGATTATTCAATTTTATGAGCTACAACAGATCTTTTCTGTTGTAAAAGAACGTTCTTTCTGTATACAAACAAAACAAAAAACTAAAATCCCAACCAAAACACTAAAACTATGTGATTAAAAAAAATTGACCATCGACTCTGTATGGAGCCATGGAAAGAGCACCAGCATGACCATTAGGAGACATGGATCCTTGTCTCAATTCACTGATGTCACTAGTGCCACTTTCTGTTAGGTATGTCACCTCCAAGACCTGTACAAATAGGTACATATAGTAAAGTACTTACTAATAGCATATTTAACTTCTTGTCCTTCTTTCTATGCTGGTCAGCCCAGTGTATTGTGCTTCTTTTACACCAATAAGAGCAGTGCTGATACCCAGAAGTTACTAAGATACTCAATCCGGATTGGTTTAAGTGAATTCAATTCATTGTTCCTCACGTTCAGAATATGGATGATCATCCTTGGTCTGCATAATGCACACTAAACTCTGCATGGGATCCTTGCATATGAAGGTATTTTAGGAGAAATATGCAAATAGAGAAATAAAGACCAGAGTGTTCATCTCAAGCTGATCTGACTTACATGGCAAAAATATGTTTCCAGCGAACTGAAGGAAATAAATCCCTTACAGGTTGAATGACAGCAACTAAGATGCCAGATCCAGAGTCTGAATGCTGAAACCTCAAATGTTCAACAATTTCGCTACATTAGTAATGGGATTGAGGCTCTTACCTATTTCTCTGCCTCCATTTATAGGCATCTATGATTGGCCCACGTTTATGTGTATGGGAAATTGATACCTTTATTTAGTACCAAGACAATGTCATCTTTCTCTATTATAGAGTGATGGTTCACAGGAGCTGAGCACTTTCATCCATATTGTTTTTTGACCTTCACAAAAGCTTAATGATTAAAAACGAATATTCTCCATTTGGGGGAGGTAGACAGACTGAATAAAATGATTTGACTTGTCAATGTCATAGAATTTCTTAATAACAAAGCCAAGAAAGAAAGAAAGAAAGAAAAAATCCAGGAAGTTCATTTCCCAACTTCTGTCTTGGACACTTTCTATTTGTGCCCTGGATTGAAAATTTACTGGAAGACCTAGCTCCTGAACACAGATCCTCAAAATCAATCAGAGCCCATCTCTGTGGTCCGCTTTTGACTTCATGTCAGTGACCTGTGGCTAAAGCTATTTAATCATCCTCTCATTCTCCTGAGTTTCTATTTGATGTCTTGGTTTACTTCCAGAGAAGTGTACAAAACAGATGAGAAGCTGTTACGGGAACATATTCTTACATCCCTAAGAGCAGCTGTTCAGCATGAGGTCACTCTGTCTCTCAGCAGGGTCATTGACATATGGCTCTCACTCTAAAGACTTCCCGGGATCTTTTTCTCAGTACCATCTTTAACTTGGATTGCTCAGTATTTTGGAGTGTCTAGAGATGTAAGTCATATAAAAAACTTTGGGAAGGAATTGGGGATACTTAAAAAAGCTGTGTTTATAATATCTGCCTAGGGAAAGTTCCAGCCATTGTATTCTGAACACTGAAAGCTTATTTTTTCTGTCTTTCCATAAATCTTAAAATTATTATGCAAGCACCAGGAATAAAATTCCTTCCCTGTTCCTTCCTATAAAATAACAGATGTGAGTAAGAAAATATTTTGGATACTTTTACATTCTTTGACTCATTTTCAGGACAAATATAGTTTATCCAGTGTTGAGAGCCACAGCCGAAGGGGCCCCAGCAAACTTCCAGCTGCCAGCTGATGATTGGCTCACAGTGGCCCCAGCAAACTTCTAGCTGCCAACTGATTGGCTCCTCTGCGGTGATGCTCATTGGGCTGTTTTCCCGCCCTTTCAGACCACGGAGCTGCTCATTGGGGGACTTTTTTTGGCTTTGCCCACGTGACCCAGCCAATCAGCCTCAAGAGCAGGAGGAGTGGGGGAGGTTGAGAGGCTTGTGGGAAGCCGGTGGTGGCAGTTGGGCTCTGAGGGTTTTCCTGAGGAGCTGTGTGGTTTGGTGTGTGTGTTCTAAAAATAAAGTTCGTTTCTTTTGATAAGTGGCTCCTGAATTGGGCGCAGCCAGACTGCGGCAATCCAGATGTCTATGACTTTGATATAAAAATGTATGCAAGCTGCAGTTATCAAGTTATTCACTATCTTTGAAATACCCATTTTTGCATATGACCATGTCATGAAAGATTTAAAAATTTAAAAATATTTTATTTGCATACATTGATTACAGACCTTGCTAATTGATGTTAAGCTGGATTTAACCTGTGATATCTTACATATTACTGCTTTACCAAGATTTTAAAAAATAAATAGTAGTTGTGCTAGACTTATTCAGAAACATAGTTATAGAATGTATGGAATAGGGGCTGGGCATATACCTCAGTTGGTAGAGTGCTTGTCTCACATGCATAAGGCCCTGGGTTCAATCCCCAGTACCACACACACACACAAAAAGAATGTAAGCAATAAAAGCTACTTTGTAGCAGTTTGAATTGCATCACTTTTGTTACAATTAATATAATAATATTGAGTGAAGTTGATGGTTTTTCTTACCCCTTCCTATTTCTTAGTAGTATTTCATGCACAAAATGGATCCTGATGTTTTAAATAAATAAACAAACAGGTAAATCAGTGTTCTAGATTCCTCCTAAGCAAGTATCAATAATGTAGAAAACAGTAATTTTATGGGAAACTCAGCATGCTGATACAATTATGCCCATTGTGTACAGTGTGCTGTGTGTTTCTGTTCCTGCCATTTTACTCTAATCCACTCCAAAAATCTTTAAAAGGATGCATTAGAAGCTAACTTATGATTGATATTCTGTGTTCTAGGAACACACAAGGGTAGGATAAGCACCCTGCCTACTTGAGTATTTACCTACATGGGATGATAGATAAAGAAGGAATTAATGTCCCATGGAGTTTCAATCCTAGTACTGGGCGGAACAAGAAGACTTGCCAGGCTGATCCTTGGGGCCTCCAGAACTTTGCTCTGAGAATGGGAGCCTCCTTATCATTAGCTGACAGAGATACAAAACTGAGGGAGGAAAATCAGCCTCCCTCCAGAGATAGGCCAGCCAAGAAGAAGGCCAAACACACATCTTGCAGCTTACGGTCAGTGTCCTCCATGGACCCTTCTGGGAGGCCAGGAGTATTGGCTACATTAAACTGACATTAAATGAGCTCTTGGATGCTGATTACATTTCCATGAAATATATAACTAATTGGTTCATGTAGCATACAGTTTCTCCACCATTTAGCTCATTATCAGGAATTCTCACATTAGTGTCTCCTTTACTAAGTATCAGGGTCCCTTCCATCTCTGAGTCAGTATCCTTATCCTCAGACCTGGGGAGTCCCTTTCTGCATTTTTATTGATTCACCCAACCTCCTCCACTCCTGATGAAAGGGTTTCCACCTCTCTGAGATGAGCACACAAACAAAGTGAAATATAATCCTGCATGACTAGCCTTTCTTATTGCCCCAAATGACAAACCTTCAAAGAGCTTTTTTCTAAAGGTTTAGTGCTGTGGGAAACATAGCGGGAAGACAGCTAACACACCAAGGAGTGTTACCAAGTGCTAACCAGGGCTCACCAAGTTCCATCGGCACCTTTCTCTGTCCTGTCTCCTTCTGAAAAAGTAGTGATTGCTTTGATTCTCTTGAGGATGGGATACACTGCTCCCTTCCCTGAACCCTTAAGCCTCTTCCATCTTACTTTTAAAACATACGTAAACCCTTCATGCATTATTGAACCTTTATTAAAACAAAAAATTGAAGTTCAGACAGATTGACGTCTATGAAACTTATTCCATGAGGAGCAGAATCACAAAAGGCAGATCTGGGTACTGAAAAGATGTAGAGCTCTGGGCTGGGGATGTGGCTCAAGCGGTAGCATGCTTGGCTGGCATGCATGCGGCCTGGGGTTCGATCCTCAGCACCACATACAAACAAAGATGTTGTGTCCGCCAAATACTAAAAAATAAATATTAAAAAAAAAAAAAGATGTAGAGCTCTTCATCTGAACATCTACTGAAGGCCTACTGTGATCCAGAAAGAGGTGTAGTGATAGCTGGATGAATAGGACAAAGTCTTTGCTCTCTAAGAATTTTAGATTCATGTGGAATATATAGAAACAAGGAAATACATGTTGCAGTGAGATAGTGACGTTATCTAGCCAGAACAGAAGCAGGGGAGGAAGAGGAATACAGCAGCTGTCTTTAAATAATGACAGAGCAGTCTTGGACAAAGGGTTGCTCTCGGTGGTACCAAGGGCTAGAACTAAGGCCAGTGATTCTAAAAAGCAGATCCATTTGGATTGTGTTTAATATGAAAGAGACCTTGCTGCCTCTGATTGGCCCCAGTGTGGAGAGCGGAGTGAGCTCCATCTCTGGAGAAGACATGATTGCTCCTTGAGACCACAGAGGCATCACATGGGGATCAGTGAAGCTCCAAGATGCTTTAATCTACTACAGCTCCGTGTTGCACAGTGTTTAGGCCTGGGTTTTCAGAACCAGAGGTCCTGAGCAGGAAACTACCAAACCTCAAAGCTAATTTCTCGTCTATTCCAGTTTACTTACCACAAATGCCTGCCTTTTGAAACCACATTTCATTAAGCAACATAAAAACAGTTCCAGAACTGTGTTTTCTTCTTAAAACTATTTTTCCAGACTCCCTCTGGTAAATAATCTTATTTCTTTTTCTTCTTCTTTTAATATTCAGTCTGTCTTTCTACTTTATTTTGCAGTGTTCTAATCCTTAGTGTTTTTTTTTTTTTTGCTACTGTTAGATTATTACCAATTCCTAGACTTTGACAGATAGAAGATTGATAAATATTTTTATTGGAAATTATATTATCTAAAACTCAATAACTTTGCAAAGCAAGTTTCATCAGAAGGGAGGCCTTTGAGTTTTGAGTAAATATGAATGCTTACTCTCTCACTGCTGCTTAAAATTTTGCTGATTATACTTTGGAACTGCATAATTGTGTAATTAATCTTGAGGATGTCAGAATGCATATTTTTAAAAGTAATTTTCTTAGGGAAATAATACATATCTCATTATTTTTTACTGTAATTGGTATTCATGGTCCCTTAGTTTATAGGTATAAACTCTGCCAGAGATGGCCAATATCAGTGCTATATATTATTAAAATGGATTAATTTTTCAAACACATCTTCCATTCAATTTCTCATTAAATGAGGCTTTATAAATTCTGCTGCCAAGGGATACAAATAACATGATTATGCAATACCTGCATTATTCAAAGTCCTCTCAGGATGGTTATCTGCCATGAGCACTGAATTTCTTCTTTATGGGAGTGAATTTTGAGACACCATTGTGGAAAGTGTACCAGTTACAGACCAAATCTTTGATATGCTCATTGCTTTCACTATTAGAGTTTGTGATCACTCAACCGGAAGCTGATCTAGGGAGAGACCCAATGATAAAATTGAATTTACCTTACTTATCATTTTTTTTGGGGGGGATAACTTATTCAATGTTCACCATCCTTCAGTGTTCACCATCTTTTATCTAACACAAATGTGAACAAATTAATGGGTAAATCAGTTTGCCACAATGGACAAGGGAAGAATGACGTATGCCAGAAGAGACCTGGGTAAACAGCAGGAAAAAATAAACATTTATAAGAGTATCTGAAGATGCCCTGCACTCACATCCAGAGACTGCCCTCCACACCAGAGAATGCTGCTCTGTGGGAATATTGCATTTCTCAGTGATAAAAAGAAAAATGCTTAAGAGAAATTTTGAAGCAATAGGCCTGAGTCAATGCTGGGCATTGCTACTGCAAAGTTGAAAGAATGAATGAGACAGGGTCCTGTTATTAAGGATCTCATGATGTCGTGGTTTGGCACATAACGGAGCATAGTGATATAAATATGATGTTCCTGAAAGTGTCGGCAAAATGCGACATGAATCCAAAGAAGACATCATCTCACTTTGCAGCACATGAGGATTCAGTAGTGACAGCTTCCCAGGAGAGAGAAGCAATGAGGGGGCTGAGCCTGCAGGAAGAAGGAAAGACACTCAGGACTAGGAGACCAGCAGGTGCAGAGCATGAAGTGTGAATGGGCCTGGCTTTTGCAACCATCACTGTTAAGCTCCATAGGGCTGGAACAAATGGTTTGTGGGAGTTCTAGGCCTTTTCTGGGCCAACTCAGTAGAGACGAGGTCAGTAGAATGTGCTGGGAGAAGCTTACTTGGACTGCTTTCTGGAAGACCATCTACAGGCAGATTGAAAGATAACAAACAGGGCCAGAGTGAGGAACCTTTGTTCAGTGCCAAGAAATGCAAAGAGGAAGGCTGATTTGCAAGAGATACACAGGATCAAATTCAATAGGATACTGTTACTGATAGACTTCAGACATAACAGAGGAGGAGTGGAGAATTAATTTTGGACCTTGGGTAGATGAGATTAGGCCACTGATGCAAATCAGAAATTGAAGAGTGGTAAAGGCATGCCAGAGGAAATTTCAGTCTAGGGTCTGTTGTATTTGAATTGATATGGCATTTAGGAATAAGCACAAGATGCAGAGGTGCCTAGCCCACAGTGTTTTGTTTTTTTGTTTTGTTTTGTTTTCATTTTCTTAGTTTTCACTTTGTTGTTTAGGAAAGTTCTAGATTTACTACAAAATTGAGCAAAAAGTACAGAAGTTTCCATAATGGTCTGATACTACTCTATCCTCCAGCCTCCTCCACTACCAATATCTCCCACCAGAGTGGTACAATATTTTTAATACATGAGGAACCTTCATTGACATGTTTCACATGTCAACAGCTCACATGAGAGAATAATAGTTCACAATAGTTCACTATGACATCAATAATTCACAAATAGTCCATAAAACACTGTCTTGGTGTTTCGCATTCTATGGGTTTTGATAATGTATGGTGACCTGTATCAACCACTCTAGTATCATTCAGAACAGTTTTATGGCTCTAAAATTCCTCTCTAGTCTGCCTGCTCATCCCTCTATTCCACTTAGTCTCTAGATCTCTAGCAACCCCTTTCTTTTTCTTTGTCTCCACAGTTTTGCCTTTTTCTAAGTGTTACAGAATTGGAATCATAGAGTATATGACCTTCTCAGATTGGCTTCTTTACTCAGTCACATGCATTTCAGGTCCTCTGTGTCTTCTCAGGGTTTCATAGCTCCTTTCTTTTAGTGCTGTGTGACATTCCACATCTGGCAGTGCCAGTTTGTTTATGCATTCATCTACTAGAGGGCATCTTGGTTGCTTCCAGGTTTTAGCAATTATGAATAAAGCAGCAGTGGATTCTCCTCCACAGGGTTTTGTGTGGACATAAGTTCTCATATAACTTGGATAAATATCAAGGAGTATAATTATTGGTTAATATAAGTATATTTAGTTTTGTAAGAAACTGCCCCACTGTCTTCCAAAGCATTTGCGCCATTTTGCATTCCCATCACAATCAATGAGGATTCCTGTTGATCATTTCCATGCCCTTTTTGCTAGTCAGTGTTCTGAATTTTGTCCATTTTAATAGGAATGTAGTGGTATCTTACTGTTGTTTTAAGTTGCAATTCTCTAAGGACATATGATGTTTGGAATCTCTTATATACTTATTTGCTCTCCATGTAGCATTATCAATGAAATATCTATTCAAATCTTTTACCTAGTTTTAAACCATTTTGATAATTTTTTATTGTTGAGTGTTAAGAGTTCTTGGTATATTTGGGGGTAATGGTCCCTTAGGAGGTATGGTTATTACAAATATTTTCCATCAATCTGTGTCTGGTCTTCTCTTTTTTTTTAAAGAGTGTTTTATATATCTAAAATGAGTTAAATAGTCACGATTACTTGTCATGACTTATTTAACTTTAAATTTTGAAATAATTACAGATTTATAGAAGAGTTGTAAAGAGAGCAGAGAGATCCCACATGGTCAGCTTTGTTTAATGCTACCATCTCGTAAGCCCAAGGTACATTTAAGAAGCCGACATTTATGTAACAATATCAACTGCCAACTTTATAGGATGTTATTTGTATTTCCATAAATGTCCTTTTTTCTTTTTCATAGTCTCTTGAAGTATACCATTTTGCATTTGATTGTTATATCCTCATAGATTCCTCCAATTCAAGTGTTTCTTAAGTTGTTTTTCACAACATTTTCACTTTTGAAGAGTGTTGGTCAAGTGCTTTGTAGAGGATCTCTTAGTGGGGTTTGCCTGATATTTGCTCAGGATATTATTGGGGTTATTACTTGTGATGATACCATAGTGATAAGGTATCTTTATCATCATTTCATATCAAGAATTGCATGATATCAACATAACATTACTGAGGATGGTAAGTTTGATTACTTATTTAGGATAGAATCTATCGAGTTTCTCTGTAACTATAGTAACTAAGTATTTTTCCCTTTCTGTATCTTTGGCACAAATCACTAAATTCTGCCCCCACCAACAAACAAAAACTACATCCCACTCATCATGATTTTTGAAGTTCTAAATGGTCAGGTATGTGTAATGGTTAATAATAATGATAATAATAAAAGGAATGATTTTTTTTTCTTTTTTCCTATGTTCATCTAACAAAAGTTGTTAGTTACAATGAGGCACCACAAAGAAATAAGATCCTGGAAAATTCAGGAACTCAATTCAGAATCTATTTTTCTGCCATTTACTTGAGGCTTCCAGGAAGAATCATCCTTTTGGTATTTGATGATATTTTGTGGCTTGTCTCTCAATTAGAAGATGTTCCATCAAATAATCATTCTATACCTAGGAGCGCCAACTCAATCTAAAGCTAGCCATTTTGGCTATGTCAGTTTCCTTTCTAAATGAACAGAAATCAAAACATTTGATAAAGGACTAATAAGGAGTATGTACCTGGAGTACCCTAGCGTGGAGATGTTGAAACCCAGAAAAAAATAAAATAAAATAAAAACAACCCTCTATTGAAAGCTGCAGAGATTAGCTGTATTCTGATCTGAATGCTTATGCATTTCTATGAGTACTAGATGTTCATAGAATGAATATTTTATAAGCCATGGCATATGTTCAGACCAAAAATTAGAGTAATAAAAACTAAACTTTTAAGCTGGATATAAGTACAATGCTGCACAAATTTCTAAAAAGAATAAACATCCATATGGCTTTTAAGCACCATATATGAACTATAATGTTTAAATATCTGAAATGTCCTCTATCTGCTGTTAAGGGCTGGCTTTTGCTTCCTAGCCCCTCCTCTCCTTTCTTCCTTAACTTTGCTCCAGCCCTGGAGGAGCAGCCAATTTTCCCAAATACACCTGGCCAAGCTGTTTTCAGTGATGAGGGACAGGTGTCACTCAAGACATGGCTTATAAGGGTCAAGGGAAGAAACACCAGGAAGAGCGCTTATGGAGCTGGGCAGCATTGAGCCACTCCCTGTATCTCCTGATTTTTTGAAGATGAGAGTCAGAAGTGGTGTTATCAGAAGATCCCACAGCTGAGTGATCAATCCTTCCCTTCCCAAACATCCCTAGCTAACAGCTTCTAAGAGGGCAGTGAATAATCCAACTGAAGTTGAAAAGATGCAGACTGAAGCTTTATTCTTGACCATCTGAAGCAGCATTTTGCTATGTACACACTTTAAGGTAAATAGTAATAAGTGCTTCCCTTCCAGTAAAATAATTGAATCCTAATATGGCATCTATTAATCTTATCAGTGCTTTTTTTTTTTTGCCTTGATAAATGAATCTTTAGAAAAAAACAATGACTTTCTTTACTGAGGTCTACTTTTCTACTCTCTATATCACTGCTTAGAAATAATTTTGAAGGGTCTGAGGATGTGGCTCAAGCGGTAGCGCGCTCGCCTGGCATGCGTGTGGCCCGGGTTCGATCCTCAGCACCACATACAAACAAAGATGTGTCTGCCGAAAACTAAGAAATAAATATTAAAAAATTCTCTCTCTCTCTCTCTCTCTCTCTCTCTCTCTTTAAAAAAAGAAAAGGAAATAATTTTGAAATAGGAGAAAAAATTTGAGATTTTAAATCACCATATTTTGATAGTGGCTTCTCAATTTGCAAACTGCATGTATATTATAAGTGGAATAAAGTAGGGGAGGGTATTTGTCCTGGTCCTGGAAGGGTAAGTTGAGGAGTCAGCTGGGGAAAGAGTGACCAGTCCCAAAATATTGCTACGATTTGAAAGTGCCCCCAGAGTTCATATGTGGGAAACTTTATCCCCCGATTCAAGTTAATGGTATTTGGAATCGGGACTTTCTGAGGTGATCTGACCATGAAGGTCTAGCCCTCTTGAATAATATGGATTAATAGATGAGTGGGTTATTGAAAGTGTGGCTTATTGTAAAGATACTTCTCTCTGCACACCTTGTCTATTTGCCATGTGATGTTCACTGCCTTATGATGACCCAGCCGGAAGGCCCTCACCAGGGGCTAAGCGGATATTAGCACCCACTATTGAACTTCCCAGCTGCCTGTCTGAGCACTAAATAAATGTCTGGCTTTATAAATTACCCAGTCTCAGGTATTCTATTACAGCAACAGAAAACAGAGCAAGACAAATATAAAGCATGAAAATGCTAGAGTACATACAGAGGCAAGTAGTAGGAGGTAAGTAAAAAGGCAGTGACTACATGTCAAAGGAGTGCTAGGTGATGTGTTAAGAATTGTGGGATTTTGAAATAGGGCATAGGAAGGCATGAGAGGTCTCTGAGGAGTTTCAGAGGGATGGTGCTTAGAGGATCAATACGAGTCTGGGTAAGAGGAGGCAAGACCAATGCGAGGGAGACCCATTGCAAGGCTGTTTTAGTGGTCACCTGAGGGAGCTGCACCGAGGGAAGGGAGAGGAAACATGGTGGGACATTTGTGAGGTCAAATCATGGACCTTCCCTTCGCTTCCCTGATGTAGTAGTTAGGTGAGTCCAGGCTGGAGGGCTACAGGAGATAGCAGAGACGGGAGGATGGTCAGCTACAGATCATGACCCATCAGGGCCAATGCTGGATGACGAAGGGCATAGGAGGCCGATGATGAAGGGAGGTTCTAAGGAGACTTCCTGGTCTCTGGGGCAATTTGTGCAAGAGTAAGTAGAGAGTGTGATCACAGAACAGAAAGGCTGCAGGTTGGGAGAGGAAGCCAGTTGCAAACAAAGTGCTCCAATTCTTGCCATTCAGAAGAGAACGGGGAAGGGCTCCTTCTCTTCCCTACTCCCCATCTGTGAGAGGAGAGGACTGGACACATGCTCTCTGGGGATGTTCTGGCTTTAGCATTCCTGCAGATTCCTCACTCTCCAGGAGCTTCTGTGAGTCACATTGTCCTCCGAGGCTCAGGGCTGCGGGAACTTTCTGTTCCTGGTGGGTGATTTCCGAGTTGGTGCTGAGCTCCTGCATGTGTTTGCTCAGGCCAGAGAGGTTGGGGTGCTGAAGAAAGTGCCACACAAAAGGAAAACAACCTCCTACTTTGGGGAATGTAATGAGGAAATGGGGATGTTTCTAGCTAACAGCTTTTTATGGGGTATGAATAAGTAAACACAGAGTGAAATGGGAGAGAACAAACATGTGCTTCACTGGAGAAATATTTGTTTAGTGAGCCAGTCAGTATGAGCCCAATTTCTCCTTCAGAAGGACAACGGGCATGCTCAGCACGGGACCCAGACCTGCCTGCTCTGGCACAGACGGCACCACTGCTCCTTTCGTTTATTAGGACCTTCACATATAAAACACCCACTGGACAGCTACATTATGTCAAACTCTCTGTAGGTCCTAGGACACAGATATGCAGAGCTTGGGAGTTTAAAGAATTCCAGTTTACTGGGTGAGGGAGGCTCATATGCAATGAATCACAATGTCATTTGGAAGGTCTGAGATTAGAGACACACCTGTGTGCCTCATCTCAACTCTTGCCTCACCAGGTAAGAGTGACTAAGCACTTCCATTTTATGGGGCTCTTCCTGGGCTGAGGAGCACTATAGAAATCTGAAACATCTTGTGCACCTACATTGTATTTCTCTTTGTTAGAATCCTAAAAATCCTGCAAGTAATTCTCTTAAAATTGAATGTCTAAGAGAGAAGAGTAGGTAACGTTCTTTGGACCACAATGGTAAGCAGGAAAACTCAGAGGTGACTACATATCTGACTCTAAAGTCCAAGTGTTTTTCTTCTTTACTGGATCATTTGGAGAATGGGTCTGGGCGCCCTGCTCTATCTAGTCCATATAGTGAGTGTGGATTCAGGGCCCAACATGGCTGAAAACCTGCTCAGATATCTCCGGTTTACCCGTTGGTATCTCCTGTGCCTTTTGCATGTCCACACTGGTGGACTGTAGTCATCCAAGCAATAGAAGTACCAGTCTTAGCCACATGGTCCTAACCAGGCAGCGCACTCCTGTAACCTGCCAGGCTGGGTGGCTTTGAGGCTCCCAGGACAAGGCACTCAAGCAAATTCAGGCTGGGGGGAGGCATCAACAGGCAAGGGAGACACTTGAAAATAGCCTTCCTGCGTTTTCTGATGGTTCATGTCTATGTGGGCACTTTGTGATGCAATGGGACATCTTTCTCTGTGCCCTGTCCAAGAGGCTTAACTGGCCCAGGTTTATGTGTGAAGCTTGGAATTGAAAGAACTGGGGAGCATACACCTCTGGAGCAAAACCATGATCTCAATACAATTTAGATTCTGAATCTCGACTCCTCTGAATCTTCTCTGTCCACTGCTAGCGCTCCTCTTCTTCCATGGCTTCCCATGGACTCATGTCACCCTTTCCCTCCCTGTCTCAATATCCCTACTCACAAAGTCTTTGCAGAGCATCTTGCAGTATGGTGAAGGAGAAGGAGCACAGGCTTTGGGGTGGACAGGGTTGGCCTCGTGGGACTTAGGCAAAGAGCTAACTCTCTCTGAGCCTCATTTTCTTACCAGTAAAATGGATTCATGACCCCCATCATGAGGAATATGATGTCATTTAATAAGATGAAGTTGGCAAATTGTCTGGCACATTTCTGGGATATTATAATTGATCTAGACAAGATACATTTTCTAGGAAACCTTGTCATTTACTATAAATTAGTAAACAATTGAATCTCGGCTCACTTATATATTCATGTTCACTTTTCATTTTGTAAGGGATTTTTTTCCTCAGTTAGGGCTCTTCTCATCACCATGAAAAGGCCCAGGAGCAATCGGGGCAGAGTGAAGCTTCTGGGCCCTAAAATTCACAGAACCTCCAGGAAGCGCTTGGTCAAGTCTACCTGGAGTGCCCCTCCAGCAAAACACTTGGCACTCAGCTCCTGGGTGATCTGAGAACAGTGTTGGCCTCGGACTCGGTTTCTTCTCTTCTCCTTCACATCTCCTCAGCAGTAAGACATGCTCGGTTCCCTTTAAGCACCATTTAAGCCCTGCACCAAAATCATGGGATGATTCAAGAGACTCGGGCCTCTGAAGAATTGAGTGTTTTGAAGGCAAATGGAGGACATTTAGGTCACGGATACAATAAACATTTCTTGGGAGGCTTTTAGTGCCAGGCAATAACCTAGAATCTGGGATAGAGAAAAAGTCAGATACAATCTCTTCCCCTGAGAAGCTCATCATCTTTTGCAGAAGGGAGCTAAGTAAAGAGACATTTAGAAAACACTGCAGTTAGGGTTGGTAGAGCCACTCACAGCATGCCTATGAATGCGCAGGAGATGGCGCTCTGACCAGACTTCCTCTGAAGACACCAAAGTGGGAATTGGCCAGGCTGCCACAGGGCATTCCACTAAGAGAACGACTCTGAACATCTCATGGAGCCAGATGTGTGCTGTCTGGAGCTCAAGGTCCTTGATGACAAATGATAAGAGCTGAATCTGGCGAGTGAGCAAGCACGGATCTCACAGAACTCTTTTCTCCGTCTAGTGAGTCACTTATTTCATATGCAGTAGGAAGCCACTAAAGGATCTCAATTCGTTTATTTAGTTCCTCCTTCATTTACCACTATCTGTTGAGCACCTATTATACAGATGTGACTCAGAGTAGAAGTTAAAAGCAAGACTATCCAAAGTGCTTGGTTTCAAATTCCATTTCTGTTATTTCCAAGCTCTGAAGCCAAGGACTAGTTTTTTAATCTCTCATTGCCCCACTTTCCTCATTTCTAAATTGGAGATTATGATGACACTCCAACTGACAGAATTATTGTCGTTCTTAATTTATATCATAAGTTTGAAGCATTTAGATTACCTCTGAAGCCACCGTAAACATCCACTCGGCTACAGTCAGGTATCTGATGCATTCTGGTGACAAGTGCAGGGAAAGGCACCTGCCCTCCAGGAGCACGGGAACTACCCAAGTGGGAGATGTAGCTAGGAGGACACATATTCAGTACTGAGAGGATTGTACCATCACCAGACTTCTAGCTTAGACTTGAGGGACTGCAGGGGGTTTTGGAAAGAAGTGTTGTTTCGTTTTGGATCTAAGCAGAAATTAGCCAGAAAAACAGAGCAGAAAAATGTCCACATTTAAAATGCTTCCTCTGACAGCACGTGTGGAGTGTGACAGAGGTGAGGAGTCCACAGTCACAGAGGCCCATTAAGGTAAGGGTGGCTGAGTCAGAGGTTTCCAATTCCCTTACACAGATGGAAAAAGATGACCTTCAGTGGCTTCTAATGGTGCCCAATCAGGAACTGAGCTGGGGTTAGACTTTACCTGTCCTTCCCACTATCCCACTGGCTTTCAACTCCCTGAAAGAGATTTCACCCTATTCACCCTATTTCACACAGACCCATATTGTCATGAGAGTATTGAAAACTATGCACAGCAGGCTCCTGCTGTTTGAATGACTCCCCCCCCCCCACCACCACCACCACTGCTGTATGTGTGCAGCTGAGGCCTGCCGTTTCCTGGAATGTCTCAGGTGGACATATGTGCTGTGTGAGCAAGCTCCAAAATCTCACAGCCCAAAGGAGCAGAATAAGATCCACTGGTGGTCAAAGGCCTGGAGCATTTTGATACCTGTGAATGTTTGTCTTCTCATTAGCCAAGACATTTTCTGTTTACCTTTCCATAATGCCATTCGGGGCATCAAGGTTTTGATTTTTGGGTGGAGTCTAAGGAGGACATGATCTAAGTGTCCAGTGAGAGCAGGCCGGCCATTGCAAACTTGCTTCTGGAGGTGGAGAAGTAACACACCCTGTCTGCAGGTTTATGGAGGTCTCCACAGAAATAGTCGAAACCCTGAGGCTCATGGTGTCCTTCCCTCGGTATCAGGCTGCTTCCACCTCTACGTGCAAACAGTCACAGGATCCAGCTGTGCCTTCAGCCCTAATAGAGTGAGTGTGACATTTTTGTCTCTCCTATGGTCAGGCACAGCTGATAGTCAGCACTTTGGTTTTGTGGTTAATTTGTTTAAAACACAGAAACTGTCCTTTGGCAGCAAAATTGAAGAAAACATATTTGTTCAGACTCATCGGGAAATGTTAATCTCTTCCCCTCTATCTTGTTTGCCTGAAAGGTAAGAGCTACTGGGGAGTCAAATTTGCATTCAAAGTCTTGAAAGAATTCATGGATTCTCCCAGGAACAAACAATTTCACATATTTTTATAAATTATGGTTAGTTTAGTCAGGATTTATAAATTAGTAATGCTCCTAGGAAACAAGAACTTCCTAAGGCAAATAGGAGCCAGGTTCTATTCTAAATGTTACCATTAAAAACACACAAACAATCTTTTCTGTCTGCATTTGACCAGTAGCCCTGTGATGGAGGTGATCTGCTTACCCTGTCATCTTCATGGAGTGAGTACACTCTCCGGAAGAAAATGAACCTCAGATGGCTGTATTTTGTGTGTCATGGCCCTGGAAATCACCAATCTGCTGCTGGGCACGGCTGAGAGCAAAGTGGCCAATAAGAACTGACTTTATACCTAGTGATCTTTGGGTTTTAGAGTCATCTGGAGAGAGGGGAGGGAGGTTATGTCAGGTAAGGGACTGTGTCTAGTTAAAAGGCCACTGTTCAGGCTGGGGCTGGGGCTCAGAGGTAGTGCTCTTTCCTGGAATGGGTTCACTTCTCAGTACCGCATATAAATAAATAGATAAATAGATTAATTAGTAAATAAGTCTATCAACAACTGAAAAAATATTTGAAAAAAAAAGTTTCTCTTAAAAAAAAAAGCGGGGGAGGACTGGGGTTGTGGTTCAGCAGTAGAGTGCTAACTAGCATGTGTGAGGCCCTGGGTTGGATCCTCAGTACCACATAGAAATAAAATAAATAAACAATAGGTATTGTGTCCAATTACAACAAAAAAATAAAATATTTTTTTAAAAAAAGCCTCTGTTCAGGGCCCAATGCTATGCTGGTAAAAAATTATTGCTGCCTCAGTTTACTTCTCTGGGAAATGGTGATAATAATGGCTATTGTAGGGGTTAATTGAGATGATAAATTTCAACACTCAGAACAGTTTCTAGGGCATGCTCAGTGAATGTCATTATGATTATCAAGTTCACTTTAAGTGTATAAACGCTATCTTAAACTTGTGTGAATGAGAGTTCCCATAGCTCAGACTTCCACCTTCATAAATGAGAAGTCGAGGCATGGAAAACAGAAGTGATTTGCTTAAAATAAGGTGATGCTTTCTTGTTGAGTACGAGGTCAGCTGACACCCATTACAGGACTGGTTTTACTTTGCAATATTGTTTGTCGTTTGTTAAGAATAAGAAAGGAATTCAGAGTAAACAAAAAGTAGTTCATATAGATGTCTATGGTCTTTAGATCTAGTGAAAGTTTGTTATAAACAAATTTAATTGCTTCTCAGATTTGCCATCTGTTATTTCATATAGGTAGGTTAAAAATTAAATGCTATGTCTTAAACTTATTGTTTTGGAATTCATTAAAAGTGTGTTTTAATTAATTTTGTTGTGTTGAAGGCCTTGAATCAAGCTTTTCGTGGAGCTTCTGCTGAACCATCTGCCAACGTGAAAAATGATCCTGTTCTGTGCATGGACTGTGTTCCTGCAGTGGGGACCTCTCTCTGGGGTAAAGCAATACTGGCCAATCTGGGGCAGCAGGTAGCAATGTTGCCTGGTCAGCTCCAGCTAACAGGTCCTTCCTCAGCAATGAGTCCGTGCCAACAGCTGGCACACTCTTCGGGGACTGGGTAACATCATGTTAGGGACTGGCCTCCTCACCCATGAGAAATCAGCCTGTGACAGCTCTGGCTTGGGGTCAGCAGATCTGGGCTTTAGAAAATTTACTATTTCTATTACATATTTATCTTTATATACAAATTTTTCTGGCATTGACATTATCTAAGCCTTTGGAAATTCCTCTGGGCTCTGTTTTGTAGCTGCCAACTGTTACTTTCAAGTGGTCTCGGTGTTTAATTTTAGAAATCTTCCCCACCTGGTGGTGGTGGGAGAACTGCAGGGTAGAGCAAGGCACTGGCCTGAGATTCAAGACACAAGCTTTAATTTCCGTGTCTGATCAATGAAACCCTTCAATAAACATTTATCTAACACCTACTATGAGCCAGGCAGTTTGTTTATCTCTATATATGAAAATACAGAAGTGAATATCAAACAGTTCCTGACTTTGGGTAATTCACAGCTTACTGGCAGGAACTGGCATTTGAAAAGTCGTAAAGGTGAAAGCAACAGTGGAGCCCAGGGTCCCATGGGATGCTATGGAGGAGTCTTAGAGTGAAGGCAAGCCAAGCAGGGACTTCTGGAGGAGATGATGTCCAAGTTGGGTTCTAAAAGGAGGTGAGGAGGGCACAAAGGAAACTGTGTGATAAAAGGGAGAGAGAAAGTAGAAAACAAAGAGGAGAATCTGAAGACCAAGGTATGGGCACTGAGGGGAAAGATGAGGCTAGAGCAGGAAGTTAGGAAGCTTGGGATTAACTGAAAGGTAACTGAGGTCCCCAAATCAAATGTGAACAGAGGCATGTCATGATCATGTTTGCATTTTAGTCAGATCCCTGCTGTTAGTGCAGGGAATTGATTACAGACGGAGCCTCATAGGGTCGTAGGAAGGACATGTAGACCATTATCATCTTCAGACGGGAACTTGAGCAGTAACAATGTGGATGAAGGCAATTAAAAGGGTGCAAGGATTCACTTGATAGAGCAATAGGACTTTATTACCTATTGCATAAAGAGGGGGAGAGAGAAAGGGAAGACATGGGGGTCTCCGGGGGATATGAAGCAAGGTGGATGGTGTTTCCAGTTTCTGAGAAGAAAACATAAATGGGCAGGGAGAAGAGGAATCAAACAGAAGAAGTGGAGGAGGAAGAAGGGGAGTGGAGAGGAGAAACAAGAAGAGAACGTAGAAGAGAGAAAAGAGGGGAGGAGAAAAACGAGGAGGATGAAGATTGGGTTTGGGAAAAACAGGGAGTTGGATTTTAGACGTGATGATGGGAGACCTGGGCTGCAGGTGAATATTTGTGAATCATCATGTAAAAGTTACAGGTAAGCATTTGAGTGCATAGAATTACCCTGGGAAGGAGAGTAGAGTGAATGAGAAGAAAGACACCAATAAGCCACAACTACCCAAAGTCAAGTGTCTACAACGATGAAATTTCTGGAAATTCTTATCTTTGAAATAACTTGGGATACTTAAGCAGAGAAAAAAATCAGGAGACAGACTCATACACTTTCTTATGTAGTACTTAGAACATCTGGCATGGAATTCAATACAGAATAAGTGCTAAAATGTATTTATTGGCTGATTCTTAAAACTGTACTCACTCAGATAATATATTGAAACAGGTTCCTTTCTTTTCTAAAATTGATAGATTTTTTACTATTACTCATTGATTTTACAAACTTAAGAAAGTCTGCTTGCATTCCCAATTGGGGGTTGGATCCAAAAAACCAAATTGGAAACCACATATAAAAATGAGTCATCTATTTTTTATTGAATGCACATTTTCATGTTAAACATCTTTAATACTTAACATGCATTCCTGCTAGCTTTAGAAATCAAGCATAGTTTATGGATTCAATTTAAAACCTTTCATTGAAAGGAGATCTATTTTTAATTTTCATTTTAATCATTTAAATATTTAAAGATGTTGTCTTGATTCTCTAAACTTCTTTTAATCATACTGAATATGTCTACATAAAAATTTTTGAGTTTGGACATTTTTATTAGCAAGCTATTATAAAAATATATATATTTTAAACTGGAACCTGAATTTTCCCATCTCTAGTTTTGCTTTTGAATTCCATGGAAAGTAAAATGAGTCCTATGTTCATGTGCTCATGCATATTCCCAGTTAGCCCTGGGATAGATAGAAGAGGTTTCCCTTGATATTTGGCATTCAGGGATAGCATGGGTGGGGATTCTGCTTCAGCTTTTTGCTTCTGTTCAACACTTACCCCTTTGTTTTGGGGCATTTGCTTAAAATGCCACAAGTGGTAAAATTGACCCGTGAGAATGCAGTTGGAGCACATTGGGCTTGGCGTTTTATCAGTGGGTGAAGTTCATCAAGTACCTTTGCTTCTAAACTGATGATGGGTCCAGGTTCTTGGATGGGCCTCAGACTTGGGTTCAAGATTCAGCTATTCCATGTATTAGCTTTTTCAGTTGAATAATTAACTTCCCTGAGATTCAATTTTCTTATTTAAATTAAGGTATTCACTGGAAGATTCATGAGTGGATCAAAGATAATACATGCCTGGCTCATAGAAGTTCCTTGTCAAATTTTTATTCTTGTAAATGCTGCCAATTTTCCATGAGATTGATGGCCATGAAGGGAATGAAACGCTGTGCGTACACTAATGAAAACTTTGGTTTATTTGGTGCAGGTACTTTTGTTTAATTCCTTGTCTTATTTTAAAGTCTAAATGCCTGTCTTATACTTAGGGAGACAGCTCTGTAGCAAACTTGGTTCTTAAAGTTCAGGTACTTTGGAAATCTCAAAGCAGAAGATTTGCCTGAGAATAGTAAGGCATCAACTGTTACTCTGTTTTCCTAAACTGGACACATTTTTGCTTCCAGGAGAAAATCAAGTGCAAAGAAATATCCTGGACCATAAGTATAGCCTGGTCTCTTTTCAGCCCTGACTGGCCCAGAAACAACATATGCTATTTCCACATTCTGATCAAAGGCCAGCTTCAAGGTAGAGATGAGATGTATAGGCAGGTAATGATTTCAGGGGAGCTGGGAAGGGCCCTACATCACCTTCAACACTACCCTATCACTTTACTTATTCCTTTAATATGCTCTGTGAATTTTAAAAGGAAGCATGGAGATTTTCCTTCCAAGTTAGGGAGAAGTGGTCTGTAGACAAAGCTCCAGCTTGTTCTTGGGGTGTCCGTTGTTTTTCTAGGGAGTTGAATCACTGCTTAGGAGGCCCTTCTACCACCACCAAACAGCAGTTCTTCTTACAAACCAACCAACTCCAGTAGTTCTTTCTCGTGAGTTGCTGCCACTCAGAGAAGGAACACTTACTGAACGGCCACACACCTGGCATTACATTACACTTGACACATTGCTGCTCTTATTCAATCCCTTATAGTCTCCTTGGATAAGGAACTTAAGTTGCATTCTTACACCTGAAAAAACTGAACACACAAGGTTCTGAGACTTGTGGCCTAGACTAATGAGAAAAGAGCAGAGTTAAGACTTAAAAACCACATTTACGTGACTCCAAAGTCCATGTTCTTTCCATTGTATAAAAATGTTATTTACCTTTAGGAAAAACTGAGGATTCCCGTGTGTTTACTACTTGACCCTAATTCGTCATGACTTGCACTTTTGAAAATTGGCTAAGTGACAAGACATCCTGAAATGCAATCTTTCTTTACTATGTGGTTTTAAAATTGCTGATGAACTGGAGTCATTGCTTTTGATCATATGTTTTGTCTATAATTTATCATTATCAATACCCATGGAAAATTGGAAATAAAACATAAAGAAAAAGATCTCAGAAGTATAATGCTGTGAAAAGACTCAGACTTTGTAATTAGCTATACATCCATACCAAACATTACCTGTTTGACCTTGAACAGCTTACTTACCTTTTTGAGTCTCCCAATTCTTTGTATATAAAATGGGGCATAAACTAAGTGGTAAACAGCATACATGACTGTTATAATAATTAGGATTAAAAATACAATGTCATAGAATCTGACACACTGACACATGTACTGAGTGATAGACCTTATTATCCATCATGGAGGCAGATGGTGACTTCAGAGGTGCAGGGAAAATTTCTATATTACCATTGTGTTTCCAACATGGCAGCTTAAATACATATAATGTGTAAAAATAAATAGGAGCTGCCCTTGACACACAGGAGCTGCCCTTGACACACAGGTGTGGAACCATTACAAAGGTAGCAGATAGTGTTCAAATAATATTCAAATTGTCCCTAATTCCTACTAGACTGTAAGCACCTTGATGCAAAAACAACATTGGCTCAGTTACCACTGTATTTTCAGTCATTAGCACAGGATCCAGCATATAATAGTTAATGAAGTAAATATTTGTTAAATTAAATTGAGAATAAAATAGAAATTCAGAAGATCTGGTTCCATTGCCTAGGATTAAATTAGGCAGTCATCAATATCAAAATTTACAAAATAAAAACTGTGGGCTAGGCAACTCATACATTCTTAACTTCTTTAAATGGACACATCTGAAAGTCCCTGAAATGAAACCCATGAGGTATTTCTGAGCATCAACTAAGTGGCATTAAAGGCAAGCAAGCGACATTTAGAACATCAGGAAAACTAAGACTCTGATAGCAAGAGAAAGCCTGATGACTTTCGGAGTGAATTTGAGGTCACCAAGTATATTAACAGGGGGAAAAAAACCACTACTGTCTGATGGATGGATAACAAAATGCAGATAATATATGCTTCTGAAAGAAATGATCCAAGGTGCTGAGAGGGGTATTCCGATTCATTAACCATCTCTAATGAGATGTGAAGAGGATAAATCAGTTGCTCAGCACTATTGAACAGGGTGCAGACGACACATGCTTGCCCGACAGAACTGACCTGGAGTTTTGCTGACTCAGGAATGCATGCAGATTTGCAGAATATTCATTTCTGGTCCTTCCATTGCATCTTATGCTCCAGAAATTTACTCTTCATTGTACTTTTAAATTGTCCTTCATGAATCCTGTTTTCCTTATCATAACTTAGGCTCTTTGAGATCAGAGATGATGTGGGCAATTTTATGTATCCTGCACAATTTTAGTATAGCCAGGAGATTGAAAATGTTATTTAAAATGAATATAATTTTGAGGTAGAATGGTTTTGATCCTGAAATACACAAGTTTTAACTCAGTGCTTAGGAATTTAGTATATAAATGTATTGCTATTATTTGTTACAGTAATCATTAGTAACCTAGGTGTTGAGGAATTAGTTATCTTTCTTAATTAGTGTACTAGAAGAGCAGAAATTAGGAGGCATAAACTAAGGGGAATAAAAAATCCAACATCCCCCCAAATAGTGTTTCTATATTTCCCCTACTCCTCAGTACTTGAATCTCAGTGGCATCTTAGCTTCAAATAAGTTAGGGAGCTAAAGACCTTTAGTTTGCCTAGTCCCATAGAGAGTTCCCTACCATCTGAAATGCTGGCATATTGGAGCCTTCCTGGATCAATTCTTGTTGAAAAAAAAAAATGTTTTATAGTAGAAAAGTTTCCCTTTAAGTAGAAGTTTAAGTACCACTCCCCCTCCCTGCATCTTACCCCAGCCTTTACCAGGAAAGAGTCCATTCATGGATCTCCTTGTGATCACGAGATCTTCCCTGAATATATTACTATATAGCTTTTCCTCTGTGTATCTGAGACTTAGGTGTATATCAAAATAACCTGGCCATAAGACACAGAATATTTAGTGCTGGTGTGCCTATAACTCACTTAAATTCTACTTTAACACAACTCTTAGAGGATGTGGCAGTACAATTTTGTGGATTTTGTTGTTTTTTATTTGAAAGTACACATATTTTAAACACTTTAGAGTTATTTAAAAGAGATGTACATAAAAAAGAGAGAGGTACAAAAATAGAGATATTTTATTTAAAAAAAAACACATGCAAAAATAAAGAAAACTATGTGGAAAGAATACATCTTCTTCCATTATTGTCTTCATATTTTTACAACTTGATGCTCGAGTTAAACAAAGGATTTGGGGACATTTGTTTGGCAGGTAGTCACTATATCCATCAAAAAACATTTATCCCTTTCTTTAGTATTTTTGACACCATAACAACAGTATCATTTTCCAGCCTAGACTCTCACAGGAGAACACATTTCTTGTTGAATATAGAGAAATTCTGTTTAGGGACTGGTCCAGTCTCCAGGAAACTGATATACGTTTCACCTAGAAGCTCCCTGTGTTGTAGCAGAGCATTCAGCTGTCGAATATTCTAGCATCTGTTCCCCAGCACATGTCAAGGAAGCAAGGACATTTTCAACCAAGTACTCCCTAGGATTAGCATCTGTAAGTAGAAAAGAAAACAGCAAAAGATGCGTTGGGCACTGATGGAAAGGTTTCCCCTTACAGAACTTGGAATAGGGACTGTGGCATATAAATGATTCAGCTGAGGTTAATGACCCAGGGCATTGAAGCCTTATGGAGGTAGTGTCCCCTTGGAATAAGTTTGCTCCTGCCCTTCCACAATGTCACTCTCTGAGTGGTTTCACTTTGTTCTTTTGGCACAGTCTCAAGCTTAATGTGCATCCAGGAAAACTCCACAGACTGACAAGCAGAATTCAGGGTCTGTGAACATTCGGGATGTTTGGCGTTTCTGAATTACTGATGGGATAACCCTCCAATCTTCTCAAAATCATTTTTTTATTTTCTTATTCTGCTTTATATCAAGTCTGGCATGCATTTCTTAGGTTAAGATCTGGTGAGATCTGGTTGTGAATGTTGATTCTCATCATACAGGACAACTGAAGGCAGATTTGGGTCGGTTACAACTGATCTTAAATTACTTGCTTGGATCCATCCCTGGCTGCTTCCAGAGCTTAGAGCCCATATGTTACACCTACCTACACGCAGACTCCAAATTGCAAAGTTGTCCAAAACTGGCAAGAATCATGTGATGGACATCATTATCCAAAGAACATGTATAAAGACACCAATTGGTGTCAACATACTTTATATACAACCAGAGGTATGAAAAACTGTGCTGTATATGTGTAATAAGAATTATAATGCATTCCATTGTCATTTATTTTTTAAAAATCAATTTAAAAAAATCTGCATCTTCAAGGGTGAGCCACCTTCCTCTTCTCATCAGGGCAAGGACTCTGCTTTTTTACTCTCTAAAGGCATTGCTGCTTCTGTGAATTTGCATAGTTCTCTTCTCTTCACTGACTGGTATCTTTCACTACCTGTGGGTTTTTTTTTTTTTTTCCCATCCTTATAATGTTTTCCTACAAATGTGTTGCCTTGGTCGTGAATCGACTTCTGGGCATCCTCGCTGCTTCCAGTTCTACTACTAACCTATATACTTTCAGCCAATTCCTTGTGTGAATTTCTGATAAAGACCTACTTACACTTTTAGTGCCAGGCCCCAGTTTTATAGATAGTTAATTTCCATCCTTGAGTTAGATGCCCATCTTTGACTCAATCAATCATGGATGAATGATGGAACACAGGTCTTGTGACACTAGCCACAGTAATTCAGTCCTTCTCTGCCATTTGGCAGGGATATAGGTAGCCATTTCTCCTATAATGGCCAATGCATAGCCAGCAACAGGAAGCACAGAATCATTCAAAATGGTTTTGAAATACTTGTGAATGTGACCTCTTGAATGGTACTTTCCTCAGTTGTAAGTAAGAAATGATAATGTCCTAGGATTATGTACATAAGTGAGTAGCACGATATTTCCAATTTTAATCAAAGACACTTTGAATAGTTACAGTAATAGTATTAGTAGTCATAACATTTGTATAATTTTAGTAGTAATAACAACAGTGCTCGCTTTGACAGCACATATACTAAAATTGGATCGATACAGAGAAGATTAGCATGGCCCCAGCACAAGGATGACATGCAAATTCATGAAGCCTTCCATATTTTTATCCACTTTCTTCTCAGCAGCACATGAATCCTTCTCTAAAATAGACCATATAGTATGCCACAAAGCAACTCTTAGCAAATACAAAGAAAATAGAGATACCACCCTGCATTCTGTCAGATCATAATGGAATGAAATTAGAAATCAATGATAAAATAAAAAATAGAAGCTACTCCAGCACCTGGAGACGAAACGATATGCTACTGAATGAACAATGGGTTGCAAAAGACATCAAAGAGAAGATTAAAAAATGCTTAGAGGTGGGCTGGGAATGTGGCTCAAGTGGTAGCACGCTCGCCTGGCATGCGTGCGGCCCGGGTTCGATCCTCAGCACCACATACAAACAAAGATGTTGTGTCTGCCAAAGAAACTAAAAAATAAATATTAAAAAAATTCTCTCTCTCTCTCTCTCTCTCTCTCTCTCTCTCTCTCTCTCTCTCTGCCTCTCTCCCTCTTTCTAAAAAAAAATGCTTAGAGGTGAATGAGAACACTGATAAAACATATCAAAGTCTCTGGGACACTATGAAGGCAGTACTAAGAGGATAGTTCATTGCATGGAGTTCACTCCTTAAAAGAAGAGAAAGTCAACAAATAAATGACCTAAAATTTTATCTCAAAGCCCTAGAAAAAGAAGAAAAAATCAACACCAAAAAACAGTAGAAGATAGAAAATAATGAAAATCAGAGCTGAAATCAATGAAATTGAAACAAACAATTGAAAAAATTGACAAAACAAAAAGTTGGTTCTTTGAAAAAATAAATAAAATTGATAAACCCTTAGCCATGCTAAAGAAGGGAAGGAGAGAGAAAAATGGAATTACTAACATCCTTGATGAAAAAGGAAATATCATGATGGGCTCTACAGAAATACAGAAAATAATTAGAAATTATTTTGAAAATTTGTACTCCAATAAAATAGAAAATATTGAAGGCATCAACAAATTTCTAGAGTCATATGATTTGCCCAAACTGAATCAGGATGATACACAGAAGTTGAACAGATCAATTTCAAGCAATGAAATAGAAGCCTACCAACCAGGACCAGATGGATACACAGCTGAGTTCTACCAAACCTTCAAAGAAGAACTAATACCAATACTCCTCAAATTATTTCATGAAATAGAAAAAGAGGGAACACTTCCAAACTCATCCTATGAGGCCAATATGACTCTGATTCCAAAACCAGACAAAGACACATCAAAGAAAGAAAACTTTATACCAATATCTCTAATGAACATAGATGCAAAAATTCTCAATAAAATTCTGGCAAATCTAATACAAAAACATATCAAAAAGATAGTGCACCACAATCAAGTGGAGTTCATCTCAAGGATGTAAGGTTGGTTCAACATATGAAAATCAATAGATGTAATTTATCACATCAATAGACTTAAAGATAAGAATCATATGATCATCTCAATAGATGCAGAAAAAGCACTTGACAAAATACAGCACCTCTTCATGTTCAAAACACTAGAAAGTCTAGTGATAATAGGAACATATCTCAACATTGTAAAAGCTATCTATGCTAAGCCCCAGGCCAACATCATTCTAAATGGAGAAAATTGAAAGAATTCCCTCTAAAAACTGGAACAAGACAAGGATGCCCTCTTTCACCACTTCTATTTAATATAGTTCTTAAAACACTGGCCAGAGCAATTAGACAGACAAAAGAAATTAAAGGGATATGGATAGGAAAAGAAGAACTCAAACTATCACTGTTTGCCGACAATATGATTCTATACCCCATGTCAAGAGGAAACTCCAAGCCTACTGAGTAGTGATTCCTCATTCTTTCTTTTTCACCACCCCTGACACCAACTCATTGGCCTTTGTCTAGGTAAGTTTGGCCATTCAGGCTGTTTCCCACAAATGTCATAATACAGCATGTGGTCTTCTGTGTTTGGCTTTGTTCAATTAGCATACTATTTTCAAGATTCTTCCATTCCATACATGTATGGATACATGGATACATGGCTGAATTGTGTGAATATAGCACATTTTATTTCTCTATCGATCAGTTAGCTGATGGACATCTGGATGCTCTCATTTCTTCACAGCTTAACTCTACCTGGTGATTCCTGCTGGGCTTAGGTATCGATCATCTGCAATGCTCATCTTGTATTCTCTTAAGAATAGTGTCCCTGGAATTGTGCAACCTGAATGCTTTCTTCCTAAACAGAAACTTATTTTACATGCATACTGACCCTGCTGGCTATCCAGCCTCCTAAAGCCCATCTTGGAGCATATCTTCCTGTACTCAAAATCTAATATAATAATACTAATTATAATAGTTACAATCTATTAAATTCTAGGTTTGCAACAGACATTTTCCCATAAGCTTTATGTAAATGATCTTATTTAATGCTCACAATTATATAAGATAGGTATTCTTTGTATTCTCCACATGAGGAAACTGAGTCACAGTGTACATAAGAAATTTTCCAGGGTTATGTGGCAGGAAACAGAGTGGGAACCCTGTAGCAGCAGAGAGACCTTAAGGTAACACCTAGTAGTCCTGGCCTGCTGGTGTTCAGCCTTTTCACAATCCACTGTCTTCGTATTGGATGGATGTGGGACTTGTTTCTAAGCAACAGAGCTTGACAAAGGTGATGTTGGGATAGGGTGGAATGCAATGTTTTCTGGACAATGGCAATACTGTTTTCCAAAGCAATCATTGCCATTTTTATATCCCCAACAACAGTGAAGAAGAATTTCCTCTCTCCATGTCACTGCCAACACTTACCATGGTCATTTTTAATCTCATTCCAGTGTGTGACTTATCTATTAACCTTCTTAGTTTCTTTCCAAAAGCATAGGTGTTTGATTTTGATGAATTCCAATGTATCTGCCAATTTCTGGGATTTATTTTCATAGTGAAGCTCCACCTGCTCGGATACTGTGTCCTTCTGCTTTAATGATCTTGGTGTCCTCAGCTCTTAGCCTGTTTTCCCTACTGGTCTGCTGACCTCTGCCTTGCTTTCCCCCTCTGCATGTGGCCAGAAACCATCGGCACAGAAGATGCCAGGGCAGTAGTTGGGATCACCTTTTTTACTGGCATCTCCCATTGTCCTTCATTACCTCCTGGCCCATGTCCAACCATCTAGTGCTTCGTGTATTATTTCAGTCCTTTGATTGTGCCAATCAAAAAGGTGAAACCCAGGTTGCTCCATCCTCATTAGAATAGAAGCTCTTAACCACAAGCTTCCTAAAAGTAGAGAATAGGTCTTTTATTATGAATGTTCTCTGCCACATGTTGTAAAAACCTTGTATATGGCAGATGCTCAAAATTAACTTTTATTTACAGTTGAAACTTGCTTAAAAGTGAAAACGGAAATAAATCTGTCTCAGCTTGTTTTTATATCTATAATATCTCAAAAGTAGAGTGCAATGAAATGAAAATCCAGTTTAGTTCAAAGTCCAGAGTAATTGAAATTTAGTTAACTGAACCCTTGGAAATTCACCCTCAAGGCAAATTTTTATAGCTTCAGGGCATTTTGTTTCCTGTTCTATAATTAATTCATAAACATTATTTTTTTACATATTAAAACAAATTTATATTTCAGACAAGGTTTTAGAAGTAATGATAAAAATGTCTTATGTAAATCTGAATATTCTTTCTAATTTGCTTCTGTCATTAACTTCTGTTTCTCATTTACTAACTCTTCAGTATGAAAAATGAAAGAATTTAAATTTCTTTACTTTTTAAAATTCATGAAGATTCAACCACATTGAGTTATTTACTGAATCGAATTAGTTTATTGTCATGAGACATGTTTAAGATTCTGAAGCATATATTCTAAATCAATTTTTAAGTTTTTATTATTGGGATTAAAGGAAGAAACCCTAACTCTGATTTTTCTTTTTGAAAACTTTTGGAAGGAAGAGGATGAATTATAGGGCAATACTTAAACTACACATTGATTTTCAGCTAAATTTATTCAAGAAATAGCATTTATTTCAATTTTCAATGTATCCAAATTAGTTCTACAATCTAGTAGTTTCCCCAAAGTGTTAGCTTTATTTATCATCATTAACACCATGATTATTAATACCGTTACACTCATACTGACTTGAATGTAGTGATTGTACTTAATGTTATTTTGGAAGAAATTTTTATTTATTTTGGATGAAACTGAGTAGAGCATGGGTAGGACTTATAAAATGCTAGGCTGGTATAAGAAGTTCAAAAAATGCTGGTGAAATTGAATTGTACTCAGCAATAGAAGCTAGTGAATTACTTGGCACTTTCTTTTGCTTCTGCCTTAACATTTGTTTGAAAAACATTACTTAACTCTTGCTCTGAGTCAAACATGGCACTTGATGTTTAGAGTAAACAAGTTTTTTTAAGGACTATCTTAGGGGAGCTCTTTAAGGCAAGGATTTTGTGGGGCAGAGAGAACAAGACAGAGTTGACTCTCTCCTGACACTTAGAAGCATTTTTAAGCCTCCTCTCCTCCCAGAAAAGTATGAAGAACTGTAGATAAAATAGTTGTGCAAATAAAGGGCTGAGGCACTGAGTGATAAAGTCTTCAGTGGTGGCCTGTTGAGTATGCCTTTTGCACAGAGAGTGAGGAGACCTTGAATCTTACTAGGGATGAGGGAGGGAAGATGTTGAGGAAGGAGAGACAATCTACCTGTCCACTCTAGGGAGGGAGAGTTGATCCTTCTATCCCTGTTCTATTTCGTCCATGGAGAATGGAACTTCCATGGAGGTGAAGGTCTCAACAGGGATGTCCTAAGGACTGATATTCCACTCCTCTCCCTGTTTCCTTGTGCTTTCCCAGGGTAGAAGTCATTTATTTTTTCTTGCGACATACCTGGCAGTCACGGGACCATGCTCACTTGTAGATGGAACTATTCTGCTTCAAATGCAGAGAAAGCAGGCTGCACTTGTGTCTCGCTGACTCGTGGATGGTTGCATGTGGCAATGGAGGTCCTTCTGCATCCTTCCTCTGTGTGGTAAGTGCCATTGAGCCGGGACTCAGGGCTTGAGATCAAGAAATGATCAAGAAAAGTCCCCTATAAAAATGGGACTGGGACAGAGCAGGAACCTTCTGTCATCCTGTAGACTGTTCCAGTTACAGTTGGGGCTGAGCAATAGACTTCCATGATCTGGGCAGAAGGTAAGTGGAGGTAACAGTGGAGAACTTGGTTGGGTCACTTACCCAGCTGACCCAACACACATTCCACATTGAGGGTAAGGAGTAAGGGTCTCAAAGCCTTCCCTAGTTTAGTCCTTACCATTACTCCCTTATTAAATCTGATATTTTGATACTCTGTTAGAGTCTGTAAACAAGTCAGGATGGCGCCTGGCATTTTGCCAGAGAAATGTTAGGGTCTGTAAACAAGTCTGGATGGCGCCTGGCAAAATGCCACAGGGAGTGGTTTGTGAATTAACAAAAGCGAGCCATTAAGTGTGGAGATTCCTTATTGGTTGACTGCTGTATCTAGTTTATGCTAATTAAGCTGTGTGGAATGTATAAATATCACTCTGGTCCTACAATAAAGGGCTTCCACTCCTGCTGTATCAATGTACACAGTTGTTCGTCACACCCCGCCCCTCCCACCCCCACCCCCACCCCGGGTTATTTTGCCCAGCCAGTCGGGCTGTGGCAATACTCATTCATTTATGTATGTTAAATTGATTCCTGCCCTAATGCAGAGGAGGTGGGGGGGGGGGGAAGAGTGATTTGAATCTAAGCATTTAACAGTGGCTTTTTTTCTTAAAATTTGTCAATTATTTCCCATTACCCCTGGTTTATTTCCCATTCACCTGAAACTCATGACTTAAACCTGTCATTTAAAGCCATTTAAAGTCCTGCTTAACTCCTCAATATCTGAGACAACTTCATACACCTGATGTTAGTGCCTTTATAATTTTACCAAATTAGTTTTCTTTCTGTATCTAGAATATTTTTCTATTCTTCATCTTTGCGCTACAATATTCTTTATATGGTATGTCTTTGTGGGGGATATTTAATATAGAAACATTGTATGATAATAACTACTAGTGTCAAGCTTCTCATCTATACAGATTTCTTCTGGATTTCTCATACTCCCAAGCACAATGGCCATTTCAACTTTGGTGAATTCATTGCCCCAAGGGAGGTTTCCACTGCACCTCTGTACACTTCTGCACTCACTGATTCACACATCACTGATTCACACATCGACCTCCTTCTTTTACACTTCTACATAATCAAATGCTTAAGGGGAGGCTGGAAGGCTGGGTGAGACTTTGTCATGAGGTTAAGATGGGGAAGGCCGTTCAGATCAAAGGTAACATGTATATAAGAGAAAGATTTGTGTCCAGAGAATGAAACTACAGAAGATAGACAGTGAACACATTTCACTTAAGACTCATTTACTTTATAGGTGGTAAAGAGTTAATTGTAGGGTCATAACATAAAAGATTTTATATAAGAAATACTGATAATGGTGATGGTTGAGATTCAGTAAGCACCTGTTATGTCCTCAACTGTGGGCTAGAAGATTTATTCACACATCTTCTATAATCCATCTTCATCTATGTAACACTAGTTTTTGTAGTTTATCATATTTTACAAATGCATAAACTAAAGTTTCAAACTCTTGATGAATTTTCTTAAGTCACATGGTTAGTTAATGGCAGAGTCGTGGCTTGAGTATGGTGTTTCACACTCCAAAACTAATTGCTTTAACTGCTACACTCCACAAAGCAACGTGAAGAAAAGATAGACTGCATTTCATTTGTAGGATCATCTCAAGAATTTGGAACTTCCAGAGAAGCTGTTTACCCTAGTCATCTTAATTTTATTTTTATTATTGGAAGAGAGTACAAGTGGAAATTTTCATGAGGTGTGTGACAAGTTCTCAGAAAATTGATAGGGATAATGATGTGACAAATGGTCACACAAGATTAATAAAAAGGTGATCGTTTGTTGCTTTGGTGATTGCTTATGACGTCAGAAATTGTTGTAAGTAAATAAGAATAGGCATGAGAGTTTATGTCCCCTTATCTGCTTCAGTAAAATCGGCCTTAATTTGTGAGCATTAAAAGATAGAGCCAGTATTGTTTATAGTCATAACACCACTAACACCATCACCACCACAAATAACAACAAAAACACAGGAAAATATCCAGATGTTAATCGACAGGAATTGATTAAATAAGTCAAAATATTGCTGTTTCATGGAATAATCCACAGCCATTTGTAGACTATTGTAAACCTATAAATATTGATTTAGTAAAAGTTACAACATATTATTAAGTGAAAAGAACACAATGTATACAAACCTGCTCATATTTTGATATTTTTGTGTCAAATGTCTTGACAGTTGCTGCTTCTAATGGGACTGGGACAGGGAGGGTAAAGGACTCTGGTCATTTTATTTTATGCTCTTATGTACTGTGTGATTTTTAAAATAACAAATGTATTATTTTTGCAATAGCAATTTAAAACCTTAATTTTTCCCCTGATCAAAAACTGCCAATTCCCTTGGCATTTTCCACAGTCTGAGACAAGTATAGAAGGAATCTAAGGGATGTCTCTTACCCTGCCCAAGTGTTTCCAGATTTTATTAGCAACAGAAGCAATATAGATACTTAGAGGCAAAAACTGTTCTATTCTGGAGAAAAGAACTAATTTTTTCGTGACTCATTTTGAATTATCTAAAACATAAAACAAAAAGCCAGGCTTTCTATATAACTCACACACACACACACAAAAAAAAAAAACGAAAAAGCCACGGCAATATGTCTTTATTGTTATTTTGAAACAGTGGTATTATTGTGGGAAATCAGAGAACATTCTACAGCAGCAGCTTAATTTAGTTTTATAGAGTAGTGAAGAAGTTCTCTAAGAAACTTGGTAGATGCTTTTCAGTTTAAACTTCATAAAAAGTTTACTGACATAGTGATGTAGATGCAAGATTCAATCAAAATGAGAGAAAGGCGTTTGTTAAGCTTTTATGGTAATTCATGCTGCTTACAATTACTGCAGCAGAGTTTGTGAACACCCACTTTCTTTAATTAAAAAAGAATCACCCTAAACTTGAATTTGACTAATTAACTAAAACTTTAGAAACTGGTTTCTGAAGGAAAACTTGACAGAGTGATCTCAATGTCTAACGGAGCCCCTCCCATGTTCCCAGCTTAGAAAACAATACTGAAGGAATTGGGTCTGGTCCATTTCTTATCGAACAAGTGAAGGTTCCTTTCAAGGGGCAAACAAAAATATCTGGTCAATGATGACCTCAGAATATGGTGATGGAGTTTGATTTTTGCATAAAGCATTCATTTATTTTAATAATATGGCTTGTTGACCACCGTTGTTCTGCCTCTTTCTTGAGATTCACCTATGCCTCAAACATGGAGGAGGCACAAATTGATTCTGCAGCTTTTCCATCACCTCCTACTACTGCCACATGGCAGAAATATCTAGAAATAGTATCACAGTAACTGTTGGATTAAAAATTTCTGAAAAACTTCTACCATTTCCCTGAAAAGAGACCTTTCTAACGAATGTATTTTCAGAAATGTCAGCAAAAGTATAGCTCAGTGGACATTTTTTTTCCTATCCATTATTTAGTTTTTCAAAGTAATTTGTAACCTATTTATAGGTTTCTCTCAAATTAGATGGTACTAAATACTAACAAATATAAGACAGAAAGGAGTTCAGGGTGGTTAAACAATTTTGAATTTTATCTTAATTAAAAAGAAACTAGAACTATTAATTAATAAATAGATTTCAAGTCAAGAATGTATATTAATAGGTTATGATAAACCTAAAATCACGAATGGAAAAAAATGTATAATCTCCCAAACAACAGAGAGATAATAAGAAAGTAAAGAAACTTTGAATAGTTCAAGAACATTCAGGAAATGTGGAGGCATAGAAAAAAGCAGATAAATTGTGCAAAATAAGATACATGCCATCATAATGATTATAAATGGACTGTACCCATCAGTTAAAAGACATTAACTGCCAATTAAGAATAAAGAAACTCCCTATATATAATTTTTAAAAGATAAAATATAAGGACCCAGAATGTAAATAAGAATTTGTAGGAGTAAGTAGAAAAATGCTAATCAAAATAAAAACAACTTGGTACCATTAAATTTCAAAACATATGTAAATCAGAAGTTTTGTAAAAAACTAAACCTAAAGTTTATTAGAAACTTGTATCAGCTTGGGTACATTTAAGTAAATTGAACCTTTAATTAGGAAAATGACTACACAAAAATCTATATATCCAGATAAAAGATTTATGCCAAAACTTTCAGTGAACAAAAAAAACTGCTTACACTATACAGTTGTTGTAGAGAACATTGAAAGTGCCTATCTTATTTAATGATTGATATTATCTTGATTTTAAAGGGAAGAGCTGGGCGTGGAGGCGCACACCTGTAATCCCAGCAGCTCTGGAGGCTGAGGCAGGAGGATCGCAAGTTCAAAGCCAGCCTCAGCTGCCGCAGTCTCCGGCTGGGCACAAATCACGAGCCTCCACACAGCTTGTAGATTCAAACAGCAATTCTTTATTCCCGAACTCACACCGGCTGTCTACAAACACGTTCTGGGGAAATCCACGTTCTCTGCCCAAAATCCACCACTCCTGGGCTTCTGTCTCCCAAATATATTGTCTGACCCTAAGAACTCAAGAGGAACTCAGGCAGCAGGATACGCCCTATTCTAAACGGGGAACACCCTAATCTCCTATTATGCTAAACCGGGGACACCCTAAACACGGATTCGCCCTGGTCCTTGAGCAAGGTCACCTTTCAGGAGTCCTTCCACTAGACAGCATGGGAGTACACTGGCAAGGAAATTGTCATACCTACTTGGCTGATGGCTCCTAGCACTCAGCAATGGTGAGGCACTAAGCAACTCAGTGAGACGCGTGTCTCTAAATAAATAGGGCTGGGATGTGTCTAGTGCCCCAAGTTCAAATCCCCAGTGATCTAGTGCCCCAAGTTCAAATCCCCAGTACCAAAAAAAAAAAAGGAAAAAAAGGAAATAATAGGAAATGTTGCTTAAGAGTAGTAACACAATAATCTGAAAAAAATGCTAATCAAAATTCAATAACATTTGGGGATACCTACTATGACAAAGTAGGCTGATGCTAAGAATGTTAGAATAACCTCTTTGGAAGTCTATAAAAGAAAGTATAATTCAACAGTTTAATAGATGGAGAGATAATAAATAAAGACTATTTGTGACGTGGAAAGGTCTATTTCGATACCTCCTCAGAGCCTCCACAGGACCAAGTTCAGCATGCTGTGGAGTCAGTGAGAGATCCACGTTGGTGCCTAAGGAGGTAATGGTGAGTGGGACCAGGCAGGACAGCCCACGAGAATCAGGAGATTCGATCAATGTGCTTGTACACTGGCTGGTGTTGTAGATCATGAGGTGAGGATAAGCCTTCAAGAAGGTGATTTGAGAGTGTTCTTGGGATCAGCGACAGTGAGGGAAGGGAACATCCTGTGGAATGCAGAACTTGGGGGCAGGGGGAAGTGGTGTGTAATAGAGACATGAAGCATTCATCAGTGAACTCGGAAACTGGGTGGACCTTAGAGCTGTCAAAAGGGCATTTATCACTGTGCCCATGCTGTCCACTTGGGTGAGGTGGCTCCGTGGGGCTGGGAAAATAAATCTCCGAGGGCGGGTGATGGCCAAAAGCTGTCATCCAGCAGCATCCATAACAGCTGAGGATATACAGGTTATGTCCTAAGGGAGCTGCACAGGACAGATAACAGAGTGGACTGTCAGCTGTGATTCGATATTGGGAGAAAGGGGAGAGGAAGGACAGGAATGTGACACTGGAGTTCCTGGTTGTGCATTTTGGTGGACACTGACTCTACCCAGCAAAATAGGAAGCATGGGTGAAATTGCTTATTTGAGTGAGGGAGAGGAAATAGGTCAGTTTAGGTCCTGTGGAGTTTGAATTGTAAAGCTGGAGAGTCCCACTGGCAATTAAATTTGTTGTCTGATATTTGCATGAAGACTTTCACTATACCAGCACCCGTGCATGCATGCATGAATTTGAGTATCATTCAGATGAAGGCAACTGTAGACATGGAGAATGCTTTTGAATAAATTAGGAAAACAGCCCTCCCTTAGTTCAGTACTGGCCCTGGGGTACACAGCCTGGCAAGCAGAACACAGACTAATCTCTGCCTCCATTTTCTCTCAGCCTGGCACTTGGCACAGTGCACAGACTGCATAGCCCTACTCAGCAGGCATGAGTTGAATGATAAGTGAAGTCTTAAAAATAAAAAAGGGCTGGGAGTGGGATGGAATATAACTTAATGGAAAAGCAACTCTGGGTTCAATCCCCAGCACCCCACAAAAATCCTTTTAGAGTCACAGCAGGCTAGACTCAGTCATCAATGTATATACCACTTGCTAAGGGATGGCCATGTTAAAATGAATGTAGTCCAATAAAGATATCTTAACACAGACTATGTTGGATAATTGAGCATGCAGAGTATCTACCTTTAATTGGCTTCCTCTTTACATCGGATACTCTAGAAAGTTTCTTATTTAAATTTCATAACAATCTTATGAAGTATTTTGCAGATGAAGAAATTGAGATTTGGATTTGTTAGCTACTCATTCAAGCATGCATGAGGGTAAATGGGTAATTAAAACCCTGTCCCACATCTGATGATTCCACCTTTCTCTGTCTCTTTCTCTCTCCCTCCATATGCCTGCAGAATCCTGAAGTTCTTAAAGCACCCTTGCCCTCTGGCACCCGACTCCTTAGTGTCAGGCTGTACCAGCTCATAACTATAGAGGTTTTTCCAAAACTTCTATGGCCTCTTGCCATGAAAGCCTGAAATGACCTCTGGCAGATAAATGACACATCCTCCATCAATCCAGATTCAGTATAAACAAATCTGCGGCTTGTCTCACTATGCAGTCTCGGTCAGCAGTGGAAGTAGTTGTGTTTATATTCACAACTGTGATGATGATTGTCCTTAAATCACAGTGTGTTTGTTACTGGTCTGTAAATCAAAGGCTGGCTTTTATATTACTGATCCACCAAGTTAGAAGTCAAGAAGAACAAACAGTACTTTAAAAATCTGTAAATTTTTGGCTACTTCAAAATTCTCCGTGAATACTGGACCTCAACTTCCCTTCCCAACATATTATTTGTATCAGAGTTAAGTTTTAAATTTACTATGTATGGGGAGAGACTATTAAGCACCCATTAAGATTCTGTTAGCCTCAAAGAAGATTCTAGCCCTGGCCTTTCTGACTGTATGAACATGAATAAATTCTCTTTGGTTGCTCAAGTTAGTTCAAAGTAGATAATTACTTTTTCCATTTTAGACACACATAATTTTTGAAAGTCAATTATTCTTATGATAGTGACTTATCTATATAGTATATTTAAATAACATTTTCTCATTTAAAATTATTGTTTATATGCATTATTTCTTTGAATACTCCCAACCACCTCAACTATGTACTTTTCACATATTTTAAATTAAACACAATTAATCCCAAGGGAACATAGGGATTCAACTTGTTGATCTAATATAGTCATACTTTTTTTGGAGTATATTTTTTCTTTTTAATAAATGTTGTCCTAGAAGGAATAAAGTTTTACAATATTTTCACATACTGAAAAGGATATAGAGCATGGTGCCTTTTGTGTAAGAAATGAAAGAATATGTTTAAATACTTGATTGCTTTTCAAAAGCAACTAAAGCCAGGTGTGGTGGCCCATGCCTGTAATCTCAAGGGCTTGAGAGGCTGAGGCAAGAGGATCACCAGTTCAAAGCCAGCCTCAGCAAGATGAAGCATTAAGCAACTCAGTGAGACCCTGTCTCTAAATAAAATACAAAATAGGGCTGGGGTTTTGGCTCAGTGGTTGAGTGTCCCTGAGTTTAATCTCCAGTACGAAAAAAAAAAAAAAAAAAGCAACTGGAAAAATAAACCAGAAATTAATAAAAGACAATTATTTTATGAGCTATTTTGGTGATTGTAGTGGTAAAATGGGAAAAGTAGATGGAGAGGTAGGGGTGGAAGGAAGACTTCTTTGAAAGTACCTTTTAGTATAATTTTTAATTTTTAGTCATATAATTATTTTTATGAAAGCATTAACGACATAAATGTCCCTCTAAGAACTCCTTTAGGTACATGCCACAAGTTTTTATGTTTTAAATTTTTATTTTTATTTTAAAATACTTTAAAGTTTCCCTTTTAGCTTCCTTTTGGACCTGTGGATTATTCTGAATTGTGTCATTTGGTTTTCAGATATTTGGGGGTTTTCTAGCTATCTTTGTTATTGATTTACAGTTTAATTCCATTATGAATAAAAAGTGCTTTGTATGCTCTTTATTTTGTACATTTAAGTTTTCTATGACTTAGACTAAATCTGTGTTGGAGAATGTTTCCTGTACTGGGGAAGAATGCATAGTCTCCTATTGCTGGATTGGACTGTTCTATAAATATCAATTGGGTCAAATTGATTGATAGTTTGTATCCTTCCTGACTTTATACTGTTCTATATTGAAAGAGATGTTTTGAACTCCAATTTTGGATTTGTCTGTTTCTTGTTAAAATCTGTCAGTTTTTTCCCCTCATATTTTGAAACTGTCCCATTAGAATTGTTTTGCCTTCTTGAAAAAAATTGACTCATTTATGACTATGTAATGACCTTTTTTATCATTAATATTTCTTATTGTGAATTCTATATTTTCTGAAAATTAGTAGAACTACTCCTGCTTTCTATTGAATAGTGTTTGCACGGCACAACTTTGTCCAACTCCAAAAATGGTAGCGGAAAGTTATGATTCAAAATTAGCAAGTTAGGTTACTGAAATACATTCTTGGGCCTCTGAAAGCATTTGAAGTATTCAGAATTAAGATGATTAGACACGCTTTTAGGCAGCTAAACCTCTCAGAAGACTGCCAGCTTCCTAAGTTTATATTATGGAAATGAACATAGGATGATGAGTGACATTGATGAAATCATCAGATCTGAGGCAGAGAAAATGAATGACATGAAGAATGTGGGGATAATTCACGGGCATTCATTCATACAGTCATTCACCCAATCAGTGGGATCGAAATCAACTCCAAACCAGGCACTGTTCTGGATGATGATGTTACCGTGGGAACTAAAACCAACGCAAATCCTTTTCCTGGGGGAGAGGATGTTCTAGCAGAATACTCGGACAGGACATCGAGCTATGTCTCAATGCTCTGAAAAGAAAGGAGTGCTGGCTGTTTATCTTCTATGGGTCACAGTCTTCACAGTCAAAGTCAGAGGGACCCATCCAACTGTGGGCCAGTGGATCCAGTTATTTGACTTGAGATGGTTGACTACAGTAAAGGGAGTTTCAAAAATGTCCTGATTTGAAAAAGAAACTCTAGATCATGAAGACATAACCATATGCCATGAAGACTTCTATAAGAAGAACCATGATGCTGATTTCCAATTCCCCTTGACCAAAACCTTGTGAGAACCTTTGACTTGTGATTTGCAATGACCAGTTAAGATTTATTTTCTAAGAAATCTCCATACTGCTTTCCAGATCGATTGCACAAATTTGCAGCCCCCACCAGCAATGTATGAGGGTGCCTTTCCCTTCACATCCCACCAACACTTATTGTTGTCTGTATTCTTGATAACTGCCATTCTGACTGGCATGAGATGAAGTCTTAGAGTAGTTTTGATTTGCATTTCTCTAATTATTAGAGATGTTGAACTTTTTTTCATATATTTGTTGATTGAATGTATATCTTTTTCTGAGAAGTGTCTGTTCAGCTCCTTAGCCCATTTGTTGATTGGGCTGTTTGGTGTTTTTTTTGTTGTTGTTGTTTGTTTTTGGTGTTATTTTCTTGATATATCCTGGAGATTAGTACTCTATCTGACATGTGTGGGGCAAAGATTTGCTCCCAAAATGTAGGCTCTCTCTTCACCTCATTGGTTGTTTCTTTTGCTGGGAAGAAGTTTTTTAGTTTGAGTCCATTCTATTTATTAATTATTGATTTTATTTCTTGTGCTTTAGGAATCTTGTTAAGGAAGTTGGGGCCTAATCCAAGTTGGAATGGAACCACCATTTGACCCAGCTATCCCACTCTTCCATCTATACCCAAAGGAGTTAAAATTAGCATACCATAGTAACACAGCCACATCAATGTTCATAGCAGCTCAATTCACAATAAATAAACTGTAGAACCAACCTAGATGCCCTTCAATAGATGAATGGATAAAGAAACTGATATAGATATATAGATATATAGATATAGATATAGATACAATGAAATATTGCTCAGCATTAAAAAAGAATGAAATTATGGCACTTGCAGGTAAATGAATGGAGTTAGAGAATCATGCTAAGTGAAGTAAGCCAGTCCCCAAAAAACAAAGGCTAAATGTTCTCGCTGGTAAGTGGAAGCTGACCCATAACAGGGGGGACATGAGAAAAATGGAGGAAATTTGATGGGGCAAAGGGGAGGGAGGAGTGGGGTGGGGACAAGGGGGCAGGAAAGATAGTGGAAAGAGATGGACATCTTTACCCTGTATGATTGCATGTACGTTGTGACACTATATCGTGTACACCCATAGAAATGAAAAGATGTGCTGCAGTTGTGTACAATGAATCAGAATGCATTCTGCTGACATATATATCTAATTAAATTTTTTAAAAAAATATATTTATATTCTTGTGTCATCTGGCATATGCAGATCTGCCTCACACTGTTTTTACCCTGCATTGTTCTGTATCAAGATGGTTCCTCATTGCATGGGGGACATTATTGCTAATTTTTAAAAACTCTAATCCTCCATCTCTAATAGCAGAAAGGTAATATTTTAAATAAGTGTTCCCTGTCAACTACCTGTAAAGGAGACTTTCATTTAGTCCTGTGTGAGGATGTCTTCTGCTAGTTACTTACTTCTATTTGGTAAGCACGAGCTTTGTCTTTTACCAGATGTTTTCAGCCTGCTGCCTCTGTGGTGCGTCCCTGTGTTTTATATTCATTCACTCACTTATTTCTGAGCTATCATGGGCAGAAGAAATGGGACAAAAATGGCACAGTCCCCACCATCAACAAGCCCATGATCTATTGGATGAGTCAGACATAGTTTTAATGAGCATTTGTTGCAAGGACTATTTTTTAAAGTGCATTTAAAGTGCAATTAGTGCACCCAGGCAGAAGCCACCAATTTGCAGGGTTAAGAAAGGGGAGAACATTTCACAGTGATTTCACCAAGGGAGTTATGACCAGAGTTTTGCCTGCAGGGAATGTAATTTCGAGGGACCTTCTACTCATTTCTTATGGTGGGAAGAATAATCCATAGGTCCAAGCTGAAAACAAATCACCTCACAGGCAGACTCAAGGATGCCAACACAATACAGATTGTTCCTGCAATTATCTCTCCTTAGAAAATTTCCTCTAATCAGACCACAGTGAACCGGCATATCCTGAAAACTGAATTGGGAAAATGGATCACCATGAAGTTTGCACCTGTTGTCCCTCACAATGAGAATGTCTCTTTATTTCTTTATTAAAAGGTACTACACAGATCTTAGCAATTTAAGGGCTTCTACTAGCCTCGGGGACTAATGTCCAAGATTTATTATTCAATGTTCTAAGTCTCTAGATAGCCTGATGGTGTTAGAATTAAGTCAGAAGAAATAGGTGAGACAAAAGCATTATTTGTTCCCTTTATCCAAAGTGAATGAAACCAGTCCCAGCGTATGGGTGGGTGGGCTTTCTAAACTGACTGAGGTCTACTACTCCCTAGAAATTCAAGACCTGTCATAGCCTGTAGATGCTGGGAGCAATGAGAGCTATCCACACTCTCAAACTCCCCTCTATGGGACTCCACTCTGGGATCTTGAATTTAAATGTCTCCCCTCCCTTTAGAATCTTCTTCCCCACAGGACTGTAATGGTATCTATGTCACATATGTTTCTGGTCTCACTGGGAAGTAAATCAGTTATGGAATAGATTTATGTGTGCAAATATTCATTGATATTTTTCTCTGTTTTTTTTTTAATTTGTTTGGGGCAAACATAATGACATTTATGGGAAGTAAAAGAAAGGTAAACCTGTCAATCAAACTCCTTTGTTTCCATGTTCTCTTTTAAACTCTTGTCTTTTCCTCTTTATAGTCTCTTTTTCTTCAGATATTTAATGAACACCAAGTCTGTGCTGGACACAAGGATTCCACAGGTGAACATTATGATCCTGCCTGGAGGAACTCAAGGTCTACCATAAGCCACAAACAGGCCGACTTGCAATTAAAATTCTCTGTGTGAGGACACTCACAGTTTCATTGGGCCAGGGAGAGATTTCCAGATGATAAAGGGTCTGACTCAAGACCTGAAGAAGAAATAGACATTATCCACTTGAAGGACTCAGGGAGGGGAGGCTACTACTGGCCTTAAATTACTCACTGTAATTGGTTTTTAAAATGTACTTGCAGAATGGGGCTGAGGAGGAGGGAATGGTTCAGTAGAAAATGATAGATGAGGCTCTGCAGTCAGACCAAGGCTCTTGGGAGCATTTAAAATTTCTTTCATATGTGTATTACACATTATTCTTAAATTGATTCATAAATATTTTATTTTTTGCAGCTAACAGTAGTAATTGGGGGGCTTTTATTTTCTGTATTACTTTCATTTCTGTTTTCCCACTCATTCTTCTTGATCTTTGCTGATTATTTTTTATCTTCCTCTTGTATTGTGATGTGTGTGTTTTGCTTTGTGCCTTTGTTAAATAGTGGTAATTACTTAATTAAATTTTCTCTTTTTAAATCTATGACTATTGATCAGTCTCTCTAGTTGCAGGAAACAGAAATATATATTAGAAGGTTAAGATAAAAGGGTATTGGGTAGCTCACAGTCCCACCTGGAATTGTGACCAGAGTTACGGTCTGGTTACAATAGGTTTGGACGTTTTCCAGCCAGGGCCAGCACAGACAGAAGAATGCCCCAGAGCACATTGGCAGGGCCTTAGCAGGAACCCATGGCTGCTATCACCCCCTGCTCAGCACCTAGGACACGGGGGACAATACCCTAGAAACTATGTCAGAAGCCCAGGTCCATGACCTTCATCCCTGGGTTTGTGAGATTAGTTTCTTTATATGCATACGCTGTTATTTCTTGCTTTTTTAAAAATCATGTTGGTGATTTTTGCCTAGTGGATCTTTGTCAGTAGCAGAGCTTTAGCTGCAAATCTGACAAATGGTATTTTGTAATTTCCCAGCCTGGAGCTGGAAAAGCTAGAAAGGATCTGGAGTAGATATGCAATGAGCCAATTTACAGTATCAGCCACATTATAACCAAATGCTTGATCACAATTTTCATTTTCTCTGCAGCCATATTTTTTGATGAATGTACTTTGCATAGCAAGTGTTTTCTCTGTTTGTTTCACTCTTTTGTTGTTGTTTCATTTATTTCTCCTAGTATCTGTAGAGTGCTTATTCTGTTTTCTTTTTGGTTATTTCTCTGAGGAAGGTGACTCTTTCCTGGACCAGCTGTCTGAAGGGCCTCCTTGTGGTGAAGGAATTGAGACGAACTCCAGGTTGCCAAGAATTTTCTCATGGACCAGTGTTGTGTTCATGTGTTCTTTTAGCATTTGTTCTTTGCACATGATGGAGATGGACAGCTGTTCAAGTGTTTAGAATGGCAAGTTCTTCTTTCCCCTGGTGCTCCTAGTGGAATTTCTCCTTTAGTCCTACCTCCTGTTTCCTGCTCCATCAGCATCTGGGGAGCTCTGACTGCTGGGTGTGCACTGCAGCATCTCCCCTCCTCAGAAAAGTGCATTTTACCTGCTCTTCTGAGACCTACCATTATAGATTTCACCTTTGGGCTTCCCCACAGCCCTGTTCAACACTGCACTGCTTTGGGGGCACGTACAGCTGTCTGTTAGTTCCATTAAACATGTGCTTTGCAGCTTCCTTTTCATTCTCCTGGTTGGTTTTGCCTGACTTGAGAGAAGTTAGGAAAAAGGTTGATTTCACACCAACATTTTTCCAAAGCTCCTCTCTCCTTGAAACCTCACTCTCTTTTGCATCCTGCTCACTTCTGGCTGCTGCTTCTTGGATGCCTCTGCAGCTGTAACTTCTGGAGCTGTCCAGGATTATGTCCTGAAAACCATTCTCCAGCCATGCTCCTGCAGGGTCCCGAGGCTTGATACTTGGGATGACTCCCAAATTTGCACCTGCATTCCCAACCTCTCTATACTGAGCTCCAAATCCACACACCTGCTTTGTCACTTAGTACCTAGAAGGCATCTGAGGTTTATTATCTGAGACGTTCCTCCCTTGCCATCTCCATCTCCACCCCAGACCCACAGCACCACCATTGTTACCCCATTGCTGAGCTCAACCCTGAAATGACCCTAGATCACACTGTCTTTTTTCCCTACAACACATCAATGTTATTATCCAATTCTGACAGTTTATCTTAAACATTGATCAGAAATTCTATCCCCTCTCATTGTTTCAACATAAAACATAAAAATCTACTATACTTTTTCTTTTGACTATAACAATAAACTCTGAGCTAATTTCCCTCTTTTCATTTTGCTCTGCTATAGTGTCTTTTCCATACAGCTACCAAAGCAATCCATTAAAATGTTAAATTATATCCTTTTTTGTTTTTTTTTTTACTCCAATGACATCTTACCACACTGAGAAAATACGTCCAAACCACTGGAGCACTCTCCCTCCAAACATTTGCCTGGATATCTCCCTCACTTCAGTCAAGATCCAAATTCCCTTTTCTATTTGGGTCTTCTCTACCAAACTTAAATGAATTTGCCACCCTGACCAAACTGAATTATTTGATCAAACTATTACTTTAGTTTTCCATAGCATGCATTACTACCTGTATTTTTACTATAATAATTTGCATAAATATGTTGATTGCGTGCTTTAGCCTCACTAGAATGTAAACTCCCAGAGGCAGGAATTTGGCCTATCTTGTTCTCTGATGAGGACCCTACACCTGGTGCCTGACACATACAAGGATCTCAGGACAATATTAAAATAAATCGATGAATAAATATGTAGGCTTTATTTTCCTTATTAAGGAGATCTCTAGTAGACTGTTGTGCATATTTCTGATTCTTTGTTTCTTGATGCTAAAGAGCTGACCACATGGACCAGAAGCCTGTTTCCAAAGCCTGAGGTGTTTGGCCAGGAGTGGAGGACATTGGCAGTGGCCCTTCCTCTTGGCACATTTGAGAGGCAGAAGCAGGGTCATGATTCACTGATGTAGCAGAGCTCACATGCTTGGCCCCTGTACCACACTGCTTGCATCCTTGAGGCCTCAGAACCTCTTGCTTGGAATGCTTCTGAGGCATCATTTAACACCCTGCATCCAGCTGGCCTTCCACAGTCCACACTCCACCGAGAAATGGTGATCTTTCTAGTGTGAAAATTTTGCCTTCTTCCTTAAAGGCCCAATTAGAATCCATGCCATAGAGAACAGAGCCCAGACATGATGGAGAAGACCTGCATTTCTGTGACCTGGCTTCCACCCTGTGACCTGCCAGTCCTGTTACACCTCTGCGGTGTCTCCATCTTGCTAAACCCCGTGCACTCACTGTTCATGTGTATGCTTTTCCTTCTATTTACTCTTCCCACATTGGGTGTGCCTTCTGTTTCTATTTCACCTGTATTTTTCCCTCTCCCCAACTCATTATCTAGGTTGCACACTGCCTTGGGGGCTCAGCCTGGGCACCATCCCCTAGGAGATCTTCCCCGAGTGTTCTCCTACCCCTGTGTGTAGCCCGTTGCAAAGGATGGAGAGGATGAGAGTGGGGGAAAAGAGGAAGAAAGAAAAGTCTACAGGAGAGTAAAGAAGGTTAAGAAAGGAAGGAAAATTACAGAGTAAATTAAAAATTGGAAAATTAGACAGAATAGAGAAAAAGAAAAGAGAGGAAATGTAAGACACAGCTGGTGTGGTCTTGGAGGCTGCCCTGGGCTTATGCAGGTTGAGAGGTGACTGCTCTCTGAGCAAGAAATCCCTTTTACCCTGCATCAAACCCTATGGCAGTGCTTGCCACGTCTTTCAAGACTGCTTGGGACAGTCACCTCTGCATAATACTCCACGTCTGCAGAGTCTGGCACCCTCTGGGTTCTGTTAATATTTCTTGACTGGATGGACAAAGTGTCATTGGACGGATCAGAGAGAGGAAGACATCAGATCTATTTAGGGAGAGGCAGAGATGGAAGGATGTGGAAGGCTTAGGAGGGAACAGGTAGGTGACATGTGAAAGATTTGAGGAGTCTGCAGGTGCACATGGGGCATTTGAGGTGGAAGTAAGGATGTAATTGTAATAAATGTTGACATTTTTGACACTCCATGATACAGGTACTCTGCAAGGCACTTGATAGGAATTTGGTCATTACGTCCTTTCAGCAAACCAGGGAGGGATATTTAATTAGGATTATCATTGTACAGATTAGGGAATAGGGGCAGGGAGAGATTCCTCACTGTGCTTCTGATCACACAGCTAGAAAGTGGCAGGGGAGGCTTCTCAGAGCACCCACCCTACTCAGTGTCCCCTTTCTGCCATTTGGCAATCTAGGTGCAACAGTGGCCCAAAGTGTGGTAGTGAAGGGGAAGTGGAGTGGAGAGTGATCGAAGAAATCAGACCACGAATCCCACATCCCTGTTTATTTAGGCCAGTACTGTTTCTACTCCACCAGGCTGCCTGCAGCAAGAAAACAATATTTAAAAATCAATCCAAGGCCCAAGCCAATAATGATTATACAAAGCAATGTGATTGATATTATTTACTCCAGCTAGATTAAAATGTTCCCTAGGAAAAAAAATCTATAAAGACAACATGAGCCATTATATAAAGCTATGTGGAAACTTCCAGATAATAAACTGGGTCCGTAAATTATTTCTGCCCCTATGGAGAGGATAAATCTCTCTCTTATCAATTTAGGAAAGCTTAGAAAACCATGGAATCATAAGAGTCATCATATCAGACTCAATTCACCTATTGCCAGCTTTTAATGCCCCTTCCCAACACCAATGGTCTCCTTCTAGAGACCATTCAACAAAATTTGAATTGAAAGACCTTCAAGGGAATAAGTGGGAAAGAGAAGCAAAGCTTTTCTCTAATACACTGATAAAACTCCTGATGTAAAAAGAAGACATGATGCAATATGACCTCAGGCACCAGATTCCTATCTGGGGTCACAATTATGGAGTTTGCTAGTGATATTCTGTAATCCTTATAACTATATAACTTGCAACAATGCTCCCTGTATCTTCTGTCCTGGTTCACCCCAACTGCCAATCCACCTACCCAAGCCGTTTCCACTGAGCCATGATTTCACTGGTTTCCAGGCCTTAGAATGGGTATCTCGTCCTCCTTCCTGCAGAGGTGCATGTGGCTGCATTTGCTGATGCAGCACTAACTCTCCTTGTATTCCCTTGGGTAAGGAAAGAAAAGAACACCATCCATAAGGACAGATGGTGCCCATCTGGGTTCTAAGCCTGACCTTCCCCTGACCAACTGTGCACCTTTAGATAAGTCAAATCTTCTCTGAGGCTAGTTTTCCCATCAACATAAAGAGGACAACTGTTTTGTCTGTCCCACGAGTTTATTATTAAAATTAAAACAGCTCTCTCATTTTTGCACCAAAATATGGTATATGTGCAATTAATATTAATTATCTTAATTACTGTAAGATATGTATGTCCATATATATCTAACACACCCTGTATTCTGTATTGTTTTAACAAGCAAAGGATAGGAAAGGATATGATAAAGTTTTGTGCAAATCTGGGTTCTGTTTTCAGGTTTTATTCCAAGTATTCATTACAGCTTGGTTCTGGAATGTTCCCCAAAGGTTCATGTGTTGAAGGCTTGATTCCTGCTGTTCAGTCTTGGGGCTGATTGGAAGTAATTGGATCCTGAGGGCTCTGATCTCAAAAATGGATGAAAACATTGATGGATTTATAGTTGTGGCATTAATGGGAGGTGGTAGAAACTGGAGGAGGTGGATTTAGTTGGGAATGTGCCTTTAGGGCCTTGTCCCCAGCCCCTGCCCCTCTCTGTTTCCTGACCTTCATGAAATGAGTAGCTTTGCTCTGCCACACCCCTTTACAAACTCACAGTGATGGGCCAAAGGGCTATAGTCTGAAACCTCTGAAACCTTGAACCAAAATAATTATTTCCTTCTTTAAGTATTTTTCTCCAGGTATTTTGTCACAGCAAGGTAAATATGAATAACAGTACATAAAGGGAAGAAAATTCTGATATTGGGAGGAACTTTATTATCCATCAATAAGGCAAAGGGGATGATACTATTTGCTAATAAATGCAACAATTATACCCCCAAACCACTCAATTGTATTGCACAATGAAATGCGGTTAACTCCAAAGTAAGAAATATCCTAAAGATCTCACAAAAGTTAAGGGACCACTGTTCTTCTGAAAAGGAATGAGTGACTACAAAATGAGAATATGCCCTTCTGGCCCCTTCCAACTGTCTTTGCTGTGAGGACGGCCTGGGTGGTGCCGGGTGGAAACCATTCCAGAGAAGTCCAGGATGGGTGGGAGGGAGGGAGGGATGAGAGACAGCAGATGCCCATGACCTGCCCCAAAGTTCACCTCCTTTGTCCTCTCACTGGTGGGCCAACCTTGGTTGCCAGGTGGTTGGGGCAATGTGCTACACTGGTATGTTTAGGTCCCCATATTCAAAAGGATCCACATAGGAATTCATACAGGAACTTGTCTGACACTTGCACCCAGTGAACCTAGACCATTTGTGAAGTTTCTAGAATAGGTCAGGGCCAGGTGAAATCTGTGTGGCTATCAGGGTATTGAGGGTCCTCAAGTAGACAATTTTTCAGAATATACATCTGAAGCGAGGTCTCTTGACCATGCAGCTGGCTGGCTGCCTGATGCCAAGTTTACAGTGAGGATTGCTCATTGATATATGGATGAAGACTGTTGTCTGTTTTTCTATCTTGCAGTGTTTGTTTTATTTCTCTTTCTGTACTCTGAGTTCTGCATATCTTAGAAGGCAATTAAGGAGAAGAGAGAATGTCAATATGTGGAGCATGTGGTCAGCAGATACCAGCTCTAAGAGGAGACCCAAGGGGCCATGGGGGAGGCTTGGTCCTTGCAGGATTCTTCAGAGGACAAAGGCATAAGATTGACACTTCAGTAAGAAAGAAATACACTGCACTTGGACAGACTAAGCTAAACCTCAGACATCTATCTTGATTCCTCTACTCTCTCCATTTGGAATATGGGGAAATCTAAAGCCTACAGAAGTCAAGGAACTTGCTGGAGCACCACGCATGGGTTGGTGTATCTAGTCGCGTTTTATCATATGCCTGCCATTACCTGTTTTTCTGCAATGATCACAATTGCATAAGGTTGATGAGCCCATTTTAGATAGAGAATAACTGAGTGGCCACAGGTGAAGAACATAGCCCTGGAGTCAAATGCATTGCGCTCCCCACAGCTCAGTTACTTGCCATGTCTAGGAACAGTGCCCAACCCCTTTAGTGGTCTTAGTGCTTCACAGTAGGATGAGAAGCACTCAGTACAGGTTGGCTGTGGTCATTGTGCAGGGTCCAGAGTGACTCACTGTGCATTTGGAATCACACCCATGCTGGCCAATGGTCGGCTCTTGTCCTGACGCCACACTATCCCCAGCCCCCCACAGGACCTGAGACTCCTATGGGCCAAACAGGCCCTCTTATTTCCAATCCATCTCTGTTGGTGAGCAGTTTAGAAAGTAAAGCTTTTATCTGTTTTGTGCTTTCCTTCATTTTTTTCCTCTTTTTACAGGGGAGCCAGGGAAGCTGTGGAGGTAACTGTGGAATAAGTCGATGGAAGGCTTTCAATGGGATATATGAGGAAAAATATGACTTGAGAATGCAGAAAATCCCCTGTGGATCCTTGGTACACCCTAACCAAAACCTCAAAGAGTGACATTACCTTCAGTAATCCCACCAGTGTGTGGGTCTGGGTCCTCACCCTTCAAGCTCAGTACCCCAGAGTTGATCCGGTTTAAAGAAGCTGACTCATCCTACCAAGGCTTATAGTAGACTGACCTGTAAAATCAAAAATAGCGACATTTTGAAAAACATAATTGTCAGTTATACACTTATTGTTTGTTTATTTGGGTTTATTTTGGTACTGGGAAAATTAATAATTCCCAATAATCAGGTGGCATAGGAAATCAAATAAAAATCAGATGGTTTCTTGAAATGTATGCAACTACTTCTTTATTTAGCAAATATTTATTCAAAGACTCCAATATTTTGTATACTAAAGTTATAGCAAGAATAGAGCTATAATAATTGTAGTTATAATAACAGTAATAATTTCAATGTATAAGTATCATTTTATGTTCTATATATGTGATGACTTTTACATGGTTATAAGCAGTAAATGCCTATAGTGATTATTAAAGTGTAAGAAGAGTTTCACAGAAACTCGCAGAAGTGCTTCACACACACACACATACACACACACACACACACACATCTTGACTCTCAATACTTGTAACAACTCTATACAGTGATTGCTATCATCATCCCTATTTTCAGATGGAAGGCCTGAATACAGAAGGAAGCTCTAGTTTCTCTCTGTAAAGTGATTATAGACTATTTGCCACAGGGAAAGCAGGGGAGCAATAAGCAATCCCCTCTAATACAGCAAAAGCAGGGGTAAGGGCAGGTACTGGTGCTGAGAGAGCACATAGGAATCATTTTAGTCTGCTTAGCATTGCTGTGGCCAAAAGACCTGACAAGAACAAAGTAGAGAAGGAAATGTTGATTTTGGCTCAAAGTTTCAGAGGTTCAGTCCATGGTCAGCCAAATCCATAGCTCTGGGCCAGAGAAAGATGAGGCAGAACATCACGATACAAGGGCATGAAGGAGGAAAGCTTCTCAGATAATAGTTAGGAAGGAGAGAGAGAGAGAGAGAGAGAGAGAGAGAGAGAGAGAGAGAGAGAGAGAGAGAGAACTCCACTCACCACAAACAAAATATAAACCTCGATTGCAGACCCCCAGTGACCTGCTTCCTGCAGTCATACCCTCCCTGCCTGGCTTTCATAATCATTTCATCATTTCACCTCTGGACATTCTTGCATTCTCTCACACAAGAGTTTTTGGGGGACATCACATATCCAAACAGTAACAGGAAGGGACCAGTCCAGGGTTTAGGAAACAAGGAAAGTGATGTCTACATGAAGAAACCCATGGAACAAGAGGTTTCCAGAGAAGAAGGTGGGGAGAGGGCACTCAGGGGAAGACAGGCATTTGTGCCTTATGGCTGCAGATTATCTCAGATCTGAAAGCAGATCTGAAAGGACCCTGCAGGGCTGGGCAGGAGCTGAACCTTAACTGTGATGGTAGCAAAGGGAATGGCAGAAATAGACATAATCAAGATTCCTTAGAAGGCAGAGCTGAGGGAAGATCAGATAAGTGAACTCAAAATATGAAAGCAGGCACTTTATCAGAAATGCACTGGATTGATCAGGCCTGTGTCCAGCTCTGCATTGGAGAGTTACCTGTCAGTCAAGACACCTATAGCCACATCAGCCAACCCGAGTCCCTTCCCCTGAGGGCTGGGCTGGGGGCCTGGACTTTGTTGTACTTTGGAAAGTTAATATCCTCTTCTGATAAAATGATGGTTCCTTCAGGTAGTTCATTCTTCCACACCTGGGAGACATTTTAAATTCTTAAGGTGTCTCTGCATGATTCTTCTATGCCCATTTTGCATGGGTTTCATATTGGTAGGTCCCGGAGGTAATCGGATTTTCCTTATTTCCAAATTATTGGCATGCACTGAGTTCAGCTGTCTCCTGCACATACTTTATACAGCTGCAAAATCATCCCTATTCCATGACCAGTGCTTGATGTCCCTGTGCAAGGCATACTCCATCCAGCACCTTTTTATAATGGCCCTTGCAACAGGATATGCAAATGGAAGTTGGCAGGGGAAATCTGAAAACATAAATAATTTTACAAGTGATGTGAGCAGTTAGCGACAAAGTCAGGGCTCCAATTCCAATGCCTTTGCTCTTTTCTTTATGCCATATTATGTTGCAGTGTGTTCTAAGCCCCTATCACATCATCTTAGTAAGAGATAGGCATGTGCTGAGCTCCCATTTCTGCGTGTAAATGTTTGTATGAATGTGTGCATACACACGCACACGCCTACCTGGGGGGCTCTGTGAGGACAAGGTCCTAGTCCCTGTTTTGCCCCAACATTTAGCACAAACCTGGCATGGACATCTTAAACAAATTACCAATTCCCTCATCCATAGGCTTTACAGAATTCTAGGTCATTGAAGGATAGTCTCTTTCATGAAGTAAACTGCATGACAAACCTGTGGATAAGAAGTGCCACGGCTAGGTTTGTAGTGACTCTGTTGCATGTTGCTGGACAGTGGACACTTCCTGGAACATGCATGCTTTCCCATCTCATCCTTCCTGTAATGCCCAGCATGGGGTTGGCCTGGAATGAATGCCCCATGAATCCATGGGATTTGAATTATCTCCCCACCCAAGTCCATAGGCGCCTACTTCTCATCTTCCTGCTCTGCATCCCAGTAGAATATGCTCCATGCACGTTTTTTTTTTCTTTTTTTTAAATGTCTATTTTGATGGGAAAAGGTTATAGACCCTCAGCTGTCATTCATCCTGTAATAATGCTGTACCAGTCTCCTGCCTGTCAGTCACTTCCCACAGCCAGGGACATTTATCAATCTGGATTTCTGAAAGGTTACAGATGTCAATAATAGGAAATGTCTGTTTGCTTCAGTCATGGTAATAGCTGTGTCTGGTATAAAATTTGAGGACAATCCACAGTCCAACCCACAGAGACCCTAAGTATATGTTCAAGATGTACTTCAAGTAGGACAATTTGAACAAAGGGGATTTTTTTATATGGTAAAGGAGCCTCTCTCTAGGATTAGCATTTCCAATCCAACATTCACCTCTATTTTCTAAAAATGAGAGGGTTATCCTGTATCTCTAACGTCCCCAGCCAGTTCTGAATCTTCCTTTAGATTTCTAAGGACCTAAAGACATGATCAACAACAACAACCACAACAGCTGTCCCCCTTCAGGGAGCTGGGGACACAGGTGTAGGCTGATATCAAGGGCCAGAATAGCTACAAGTTCTGAGAGAGGACATCTCCTCACACACAGAGCTATGTACTAAATTTCAGATGAAAAGCTGTTTCTCCACAGTCCAAGTCCTGCTGCAGATGGATTGGATAAAACCACACGTGGCCCATCACCCAGTGATTGTGGAGGTGGCCACTGCCTTCAGGGTAAGCAGCCAACAGGGCAGGTGAGTGCTCCTTTCCTTTCCGTGGTTTTGGGGACAGTTGACACTCATGTTCCCAAAGCAAAGCCCAAAGCAGGAAGAGGATGTGAGATGCACTTGGGAGCCAACCTCTGGATGGGTGATAGGGGATGAACATGTGTGTCCCTGAAATCATGGTTGCCATCCTAATGTCCAACTGGTGATCTTTGAAAGTGTGAACTTAGAGGAAGTGATTAGGTCCCATGAAGGAACCCTCAGAAAATGGGATTAGTGCCTTCATATTATAAAAGAGACCTGAGAAATCTTTGTCCCCTTTGCCAGTGAGGCTGCAGCAAGAAGATGGCCATCAATCAGAAACCAGACCCTGACCAAACACTGAATCTGCCACCCTGTGGCTCTAGGTCTTCCTGGACTCCAGAACTGTGAGAAATAAATTTTTCTTGTTTTTAAGCCATCTTGGATATGGTCTTTCTGTTATACCAACCAGAGTGGACTAAGGCACATCTGTGGCTTATAGGTACCTTCAGGTGATATTATATCACTTAGCTTATAAGTAGAACCCTGTGACAGTATTCCTCCAGTTTTCCCTGGCTGGCATTTGTGCTGTTTCTGGTATATATTTTACCTACTATTACTACTTTTGGCTTAAGTGGCATGATATCTTTTAAATATATTTTAGCATAAATATATTTTAGCTATTTTAGGAAAATGGCATTTATATTTACTTAGGCAAATTTCATTTCTGGAACTTTTCACACTTTTGTGCAGCACCGAATTTTCATTTCATATATATTTTTTTTTCTTGAAAGGCTTACTTTAAACTTTCTCATAGTATCTGCATGCCAGTAGTTAATTCTTTTAACTTTTGTGTGTATGAAGTTTTTATTTTGTCTCCATCATTAAACATATTTTTATATTTACATTGGGTAAAGAATTCTAGGTTTTTCTTTTCAGATGTTGCGGAACTGTCAATTGCATTGCTTCCAACTCATATGGTTTTGTTTCCCTGGGTGGCTTCCATCAGACATCATTTAGGCTTGTCTTTTTTTGGCGAGGGCTGCCCCCTGAGTTGGAGTTATGAGCTGAGTGTCCAGGCAGAGTGTGTTTGTGATCAGGATTAACTCTAGGATGAGAGGACTAGAATGTGGTGGTCAGATTCCATTCTACCCTAAAGCCAGAACAAGGTTGTAGTCTAAGGTCCTCACAGTTATGGAAGGAGAATTCAACTGTTCAAGGCTTTTTTGTATGCTTAGTTGTGGTCATACTGGCCTTCTGCTTTCTGCACGCTGGGGAGGAGAGGTGGAGCAGGAATGCCACCTGACATTTTGTGCCATTGTCTCATATACTGACCTTTAATTGTCCTTGTGCCTTCTGTTCAAGTTTTTGCTGCTCATCTCCCACTCCAAACACACTTGCTGACTCTGAGCCCAATGCCTCTCTGAGGTTTCAGAGAAGAGTCCAGCTGCCCTCCTGGGTAGCTCTCTGGTGGCATTTTCTGTGATGGTATATTCTCTAACCATTTTACCTGTCCATCTAACTTTATCTTCAATTTTCTTTCAGAAGTTATATAACTACATATCAATGGCATTTCTATCCCCTATTTTTATTTGTCAATATTTTTTATTCCTTTTCATTTTTTCTTCTTTTAATTCCAGTGGGATCTCAGAGAGAAGGAGGCAAACCCATATGCCTAATCTTGGACCTGAAGTTTAAAACACCTCTGTAACCCTTCTTTTATTCTTCTTCTTCAAATGTGTAAATACTTTTCAAAGGAATTATGAGACAAGACCAAAAATTCATAGCTAACTGTTCATGGAGGGGCCAGGTTCTCCAGCCTATCTTTGGTCATCAGTGTCTGGTCTCATGCAGTTTAACCCCATGTGCTGCTACTTTGATAGCACTGGGTTTCTCACTGAGAGTGGGGACAATTTCTGATTCACAATGATCTCTGTTTCTTGCAAGTTGCCTAGCACAGATTACCATCTCATTAGTAAACTGACAAATCCTTATAGATAATACACATTTCAGCAGTGAGGGTCTGTGATCTATCAATTCTGTTTCAGAACTAGATTATTTTTGTTAAAGAGGACATGATCCAGGGGCTGGGGTTGTGGCTCAAGCGGTAGCGCGCTCACCTGGCATGCACGGGGCACTGGGTTCGATCCTCAGCACCACATAAAAATAAAATAAAGATGTTCTGTCCTCCAAGAACTAAAAAATAAATATTGAAAAATTCTTTCTCTCTCTCACTCTCTCTCTCTCTTAAAAAAAATGGTCTATCTTAACCTCCTTGATGGCAGACTGTTTTCGTTATGTTCAGCACATGCTAGAATCTACTCTTAAAGTGGCACATTTACTCAATTTTGGCTCTTTCACATATAATGGACCTATGCTTCTTAGGGACTAACTTTTCATATGTACAATAATATTGAGGGAGCACAAGATACCTAGACATAAATTGCTGAATTGCAGAAGATAGAAATTTTAGAAATAAAAAGAAGTCTCTACAATGCCCTAAATGCATTCCTGAGTATTGGTGATGTCGAGGTATATATTTCTTATCTTAAATAAGTCCCTTGGTGAGGTATAAAAACTGATTCTTACTATATAAGGTCTTAAAAAATCAAACCTGAACTTGATTCACAATATTCAGAAGTGTAGATAAATGCTTCTCTTAGAAGAGCAGTTCCTCTAGAATTATCAAAGCCAACAGGAAGACTGTAGCTTTAGAAATGAAGAGTGAGCACCCTGCTGTCTCCAGTGGCCTTCTCAGGATAAATTTCCATAGTGTAGGCAGCCTGAAGTGCAGGAGCTGAAAATCTGCACAAGAACTGATCAGTCTCACCAAATGTTGCTATGTTTGTTGAAGATCTACTTACCTTTGAAGTAGGTGAAACAAACTACTTATTTCTAAATTATCTTTAAAAAAACAGATTAAACTGAAGTGCTAATGAAAAAATATTCTGCATATTCTGGATTTTAGGTGTTAATGCTTGGACCCTATGGGATTCCAATTAGTAGGAGACTATTTGAACAATCTATTTATGCCAACAGAAGAGGAATGAAGTTTTCAGATCATTCCAGGAAATTCCTCTCTTGGTTTGAACTTTACACTATGAATCAGTTTTACAAACGTATCACAGAGGGCAGTAGAAAACTTTTGGAGATGATGGATCCTTTTATGGCATAGATTGTGGTGATGTTTTCGTAGGTGTTTGCTAATCTTCAAACTCATCAAGTTGAATATACGAAATAGGTACAGCTTTTTGAGTCTCAATAATGCGTGAAGTGATTTTTTTGACAGAATATGTTTAGAAATGACCATATTACAACAGAGAGCTATGATTTCATTTTACCCTTCATAACTAATCAGAAGTGTTTTCTACACTGGTTGAGAGGGAGCATGTATTTCTCTGGAATATGTTCTTCTCTGTGCTGAGGGCATCACTACGTGTTCTGTTAAATATTGCATTACATGGTAGTGTACTTTCTTAAAATGAACACCACAAACATTTGCATTTTAATGTGCACAATGGATCTCAATTAAATCTCTCTTGAGTCTGTTTAAAGACTATTTTCTCTCCACATTACAGCCTCTTTGGAAATAGCAATGTTGCAGCAGCCATAACCTTGGAAGGGCTGCTGGTGGATAATCATGTTGACTTAATTACAGAAAAAGGCCAGTTACCCCTAAGGAGCTCAGAACACAGATTTAACCTGGATACGAAATATCCTGATGTTCCAATTTGCTGTACTGATAGGAAGAAGACATGGAAAAATTGCCTTGTTTGTTTTTAGCATTTGTGGGAGCTTTTCTTTTTGTCCAGGAAATGTGATTAAGTGCAATTTACAAGTTTCACTGGTCAGTACCTTGACATGAAATAGAAAAAGGTCTCAACTGTGCTGACACGAGGAAAGGCCCTTAATCTCATGCAAGAAAATTAGATGCAAGATAGAATTTCAGTTTTATCAAATTGGGACTGTCCTGAGGCTAACAAAAAACAACTCTGTTAAAATCAAAAGTTGAAACAATGCAGGAAAATGATAATGATTTCTGAAGCCTTCACTAATATCTCCATCTCTGAAAGTAATAAGACCACAGCATAGATAGGCCACCTACAGGGCCCAGGGACACACTGGAAGTTCACTCCACTTTTATAGGTTAGCAGAGATGGTAGAGCAGTACATGTCTTAGCAACAGCCCTAGCTCAGGGCAAATTATAACCTGCCCACCAAAGAGGAGCAGGAATTCATTCATTGCTACCTAACTTCCCACCAAAGTGGGCTATAGATTCATAGCTGTGGGATGAAACTCAAAACCTAGGGTCTCTTCATCTTTGACAGAATAAAGTATATAGTAAAAATAGTGAAGATACCCTTGTATTCACGGAGAAACCCAGACACAGAATCCCATGGGTGAATATTCCCAGCACCAGTAATCTTCCCTCAGATAAATTGGTCATTGAGAAAAAGTGAAAAAAAACACTGGACATCCAAAATCTAAGGAGGAAGCTCTAAGGAGTTATTGACTAAGAGGGGTGGAGAGTCAAGAATATTCATCCTATACCGTTCAGGGCGATAGCTGCTCCACCCAAAGACAGCTAATAAGAAACAGATCCTCCTGTGGTGCTTGTATAATTCTAAAACCATATGTGTATATGTCTTGATTATTTATTTGGCTGTGTAACTAACATTCATATCATTAATTAATTAATTAATTAACTACTTAGAAAGGGAACATAATGTAATGCAATAATGGAATAACCAGGCCCAGATTTACTTTTCCACAAAGATAGGGTAACAATAAGAAATTTGAAAATACAATTACTTCTAGATATGGGTAAACACGTTGTGCATGGCTGTACTCCTTGAGAAGATCACATTATCTGGATGATCATGCAGGGAGTAGATCACAAGCAGGACATAACTTATCATTAAGAGAAGAAGGCAAAAGAATGGAGTGTGGAAAAAATACTGGAGAAGTGGAAAGTATGTAGATAAAGAGTTCCACAAATGTACAAAGAGATCATCTGGAGCTCAGCTGAATACTAACAGTGGTTTTGTAACTTGAAGAGGCCAGGTGAAGAAGTGCACCATACCTAAAATAAAAGCAATCCAAGAGCTCACAGAGACCAGGATTCTTCCAGCAGAGTAGGGAGATCTCGTGGAATACTTTAGGAAATCAGTAAGAAGCCAGAAGAATAATGGGGTTAAATTAAGCCTGGAATAAGGGTTCTGCTACAAATACCCTTAGAAACCTTAGGATAGATGTTATAAAAGATCAACCTAAACCACAGCAACTTAATTGTCAATGAAACAAATTTCAACACTCTTTGAGTCAAGAACACAAAAATTTAAACACATAAACAATGCAATAATCTGATATTCAATTAAATATTAGACAAGTGAAGAAGCAGCAATTATGGACTGACAATCATAAGAAAAACAGACATAAAATTAATAGGATTATATAATTAGCAGAAAAGACCTTGTAAGAGTTTTGATAAATAGTAAAAACATGCTCACGTTTTTAGCAAAAAACATTAACATAATAAAGAGTTGGCTGATACCAAACAGAATCTCAGTAGCCAGTGGGACAAAATAAAACATTTAAAATATATGTATCTGAAATCCCATGAAGAACTAGCGGGTAGAGGAGGAAAAATGTTTAAAATGATGTGGTCCCGTATTTTCCTAAGTTGATGAATACAATGAACTCATAGACCCAAAAGTTCAATGATTTACAAGCAAAAGAAATACAAAAAAGTCACCAGCACATTATAGGGGCTGATTCTATAGCTCAGCGGTAGAACACTTGCCTAGCATGTGCAATATCCTGACTTCAAGGGCCAGAATTGAAAAAGAGAGAGAGAGAGAGAGAGAGAGAGAGAGAGAGAGAGAGAGAGAGACATTAAGCAGAAGAAAACCTTCACAGTTACTAGAAAATAGGCACATAGAGTAAAAGAGGAACAAAAATGAGAACAATTGCAGTTTTCTCAGCAGAAACCATAAAGCCTAGAAGATGATAGGACAACATATTTACTGTTAAAAGGAAAAAAGCATTATTGTCAGCATAGAATTCAATATGTAGTGAATAATTTCCTTCAAAAATATAGATAGCAGTATTTTCTTTCTGAAAAGTCTTAGAAAATTCACCTTCAGCAGATATGCACCAAAGAAATACAAAAGAAAAAAACTTAGGAAGAAGAAATATGATATCACAGGGAAACTCAAATTTATGCAAAAGAATAAATATTTCTAGAGATAGTGAATAAATATGCAAATGTAAGAAACATGTTTCTCTTTATAAATTTTTATTTAAAATGTAATTGCTTATCCAGGAAATGCAAATCGAAACTACATTGAGATTTCATCTTCAGTTAGAATGTCGTCAAGAATACAAATAATGATAAATGCTGATGAGCATATGGACTAAAAATTATACTTGGACATTATTGATGGGACTGAAAATTAGTACAACCACTTTGGAAAGCAATATGGAGATTCCTCAAAAGAATAGAAGGAATAGAACAACCATCCACCATAACACCCATCCATCTCATTCTTCAATATTTATGCAAAAGAATTAAAATTAGCATATTATAGTGATACAGGCACATCAATGTTAATAGTAGCACAATTTGTAATAGCCAAGTTGTGGAACCAGCCTAGGTGCCTATCAACAGATGAATGGATAAAGAATATATATATATATATATATATATATATATATATATATACACACACACACACACACACACACACATATATACACACACATATATATATACATAATATATATAGTGTATATATATGTATATGTGTGTGTGTATATATATACACACACACACACAATAAAGTTTTATTCAGCAATAAAAAGAATGAAATTATGTCATTTGCTGGTAAGTGATAGAAGTGAAGAATATCATGCAAAGTGAAATAAGCAAATGAAGTGAAAGGTTGAACACTTCTCTTTTGAAATGAGAAAGAAAGAGAGAGAGAGAAGTGGGGGGGAGGAGAAGGAGAAGGAGAAAGGAAGATATAGGGGATATCTAACCAAAATAAAAGGGAAATCAATAGAGCAGAGGAAGGGAATCAAGAGGGAGGGAGGAGGAGAGGGCCTGAGAAAGTACAAGAGAACTTAATCTACCAAATTATGCTATGTGCATGTATGAATATACCACAATGAATCAGGTATATTCATTCATGCACATATGTATATTCATACATGCATATATGATGCCTATATATTCATAAATCACTAATCAAAATAATAATAATAGAAAATAGATCAATCAAGGAGAAGGAGGAGAGGGAAAGGTAAGATATTGAGGAATGAGATTGTTCAAAAGTATTTGCATATATGAAGATGGCGTACAATGAATTCCACTATTACATGTGTTTATAATGCACCAATGAAAATTAAAAGTATGATTGCTTAAAGGAGAATGAGGAAAAGTATGCTTTGGGGTTTAAAATACATATAGGAGGAAAATGAAGACAGCAATAACATAGAAGATGGAGTAAAGGAAAATGGAAATAGGTTGTGGTCATGGTCTTCCAATGCAGGGTAAGCTAGCACGTGATAGATTATATCAACACTGCAATGTCTAACACGGCCACTTGTAAAATAAAATAATGAAATATAGAGACAAAATCAAGACAGAGGTAAAATAATTAATTACAAAGATAATTCAAAAGAAAGCAGAAAAGTAAAAAAGAATCAAAGAACCTTTTTAAAAAATGGTTTCTATATAGAGAACATAATTTTTACAGTTTATATTTAAAGAACAGAAATATGATAGTTTTAAATCCAAATGCAGTGATAAGTACATTAAATATAAATGGTCTTAATACTCCAATTAAGTCATAATAAAGATAAGAGACTTATTTAAAACTGAATAATAAAGATAAGAGACTTCTTATTTCAACTCTCACGTGTAAAGAACACGAAAGTCAGCACTCTCCTTGTGACAACAAGAAATATAAATACGCAAACTGAAAGCCAATGACATTCCTGTTATTTTTAGAGAACTGAGATCACAGGGCAAACCATCTTAAAGTCAGGAGAGATGAACAAATGCAGAGAACCACAGTTGAGACTGGCACAGGAGCAGAGGCCATGGTAGCCAGTACCTGGGAGGAAGGCTTCCGTGGTAACTCTGATGAACTGCTGAAGGTGGAGTGTGAATGTGTGCAAGGCTGAGATGGGGGGGGATCAATCTCAGGTGACCCTGGACATATGTGATTTGCCACTAGGACCCTGCATGTTCTCATAGTAAGGGTCAGAAACACCTCTCATGTTGTAGGTAGGAGGAGGAGGAAGAGCATTGAAATAGACCACACTGAAATACCCTCAGGGAAGTCTCCTCTACTGTAGCCTGCCCTCTGAGGAGACTACTCTTGGAAACCTGGAAGGAAGGCAACCAGACACGTTCAGATCCTTATAGTTTTTTGTCTCATGCAAGTAAAGGAGGTGGGGGAGAGTGAGAAATGCTTCTGATGGGTTCAGTTTGAGAATTCAGGCCCACAAAATTCCTGAAATCAATGAAAATATGAAATGTTTCACTACCTGGTTGCTTAGCACGGCATGGACAGGGCTCCTGTATAGGAACAGTTGATTAAAGCTGAGAGCAGCAAGACAGGCTGTATTTGTGAAGAAAACCCAAAGAGCACAAGAAGAGAGGGAAGGAAAAAAAAAAAAAAAGCAAAATAGCCCCAGAAGGGGTTGGGGCTGTGGCTCAGCGGTAGAGGGCTTGCCTTGCACGTGCAAGGCCCTGGGTTCCACCCTCAGCACCACATAAAAATATATATATAGCCACAGAAGCTAGAAGATACTGAAACCTCTGAAGCATGAAGCTACAGCAAACAATAAACACATTGCAGCAAATAAATATAAAACAGTATGCTGAAAGACAGACTAGACTCATTTCCTCTTATTAAATTCATCATGTGCACTTTCAACAAAATTTGCAAGGCAAAGAGAAAGGCAGTCTGAGAGGTTAAGCAATCAGGAGATTCAGATGTGAAACAGAGGTGGGAACGCTCCCAAAGATAGAGAGAAAGGAGGAAAGTCCAAGAACTGTGAGATAGTTACAAAAGGCACCACCGCCCTGCAGCGGGAATCACAGAAGAGCCAACAGGTGAAATGTGTTTACAGAATGAAAAACAGTCTCACCAGCCTGTGATTGTTCATCCATAGAAACCCTCCCACACAAGGAAAGGGGAAAAGGGCTTTCTTCCACAAGAATGTGTTGCCAATGGGTGTGCCTCGAAAGAAATGTGACAGGTTCTGGAAAAACTGCAGAGGTCAGAAACTTGGGTCAACAAGAAGAGAAAAGAGCATCAGAGAAAAAGATAAAAGACAAATAAAGGCAAAATGAAATATTCTATTTTCCTAATCCCCCCTGCTTTGCAGTGCTGGTGCTGAAACCGGTGTGGGGCGTGGAGCTGTGCTTTGCTAGATAGGTGCTTTACCCCTGAGCTGCACCACCAGCCCCTGTTTTCCTTATTCTTAATGGACTTAAGAGATAGCTATTTGTTTAGAGTCATTGACATATTGTGTGATTACAGCATATGGATAAATGATAGAGGTGACCTTAATATTATAAGGGATGGGAAGAAACAGAAAGTACTCTGCTATATGTTCCCAGCACTGTCCAGGATGTAATATGATGTTATTTGGAGTTGAGTAAGATTAGTTGTAATTGTATAGTGCAAACTCTAGGCCAACAATGAAAAATCATTGTTTTTTAAAGAAGCAATAAGATAATTACAAAGTAGCACAAAGGAAATTTAGGGGCAATCAAAATATTCCCTTTCTTGATTATGATGGTGGTTGTATGCATTTACTTGTCAAAACTCACTAAACTATAAATTTAAGTGAAAGCATTTTATTTTATGTAAATTATATCTCAATAAAGTTAATTAAAAATATGGAAAACATGAGTACTTGCAAATTGAATACATTGCTTAGAATGACAATATAATCAAGGAAACCAAAAGATATTTTGCATTAAAACTGTTCTGTGCCAAAAAATTTGTGCATCTATCTATGCACACACACACACACACACACACACACACCACATATACATATACATACATACCACACACAAATGTTTGTTTTATTTCATATTATACATATTCTAATATAACAAAATTTTTAAAACAATGGAAAGAATTAATAATAGAAATTAAGAAATGAAATAATCTGAAAGTGGAAAACTGCAAGGGACAGGGAACAGGGTCAGAGGGAAGAGGAGAGAAGTAGGAAGGTTGGACATTGTCAGTACATGACATAGACATGTGTGTAAAATCACAGTAAATCCTGTTAATTTTATAATTTTAAAAAATTAGTATTAGTAATTATAATTTTAAAAAACAGAAATAATGTCATTTTGGGATTTCAAAGCTAATAGAAAGACCCCACAAAAATTAGAATTAGTCTAGCAGGAAGTCACAATGTAGAACAAAGGATTGAACTTGAAGCCTCCTAGTAAACAGCAAAATGTGGAAAAAAATACAGGTGTAGAAGAACATATAGTAGGAGACAGGTGAGGCCCTAAATGGAGATGAAGGAAACAATGTGAATACACAGTAGTAAAATCATGTAATTTTCCAGGTATTTGGCCCCATAATCCTAGAGCTGACTTCATTACTCTCATTTAAACTCATATCCAAATCCTCAGTAAATCCTTTGAGGTTGACTTTCACACATATCCCGAATTTGACCTCATATTACTCCACTGCTTCTACCCCAGTGTTACCAATTTTATTTGCTGTTTAAAATATTCCAATGATTAGGAAAAAAAAAAAAAAACCCTCAAAATGTTCATGCCTACTGAGCACTGTACAATGGGCCAGATTTCATCTCATCTAGCTAATTTCTTAACTCACTTTCTTCTACACACATTGCCCCTTTTTTTCCTTAAATGTACCAAGTGCAGCCCCATCTCATGATCTTTAAAATTCTTTTTAACTGGACATAACATCACACATAAAGGACAGAACATTAGCTTTTCTTACAGCTAGGTGCAGTAACGTGAATGAAGTCTTTCCAATGGAAACTCAATGGAAATGATGGGTGCAACTTTTCAGATGATATTCTTAAAAGGAAAAAAATATGCTTTTCCTCTGCTTTTCTTTTCCCTGCTGACTGGAATGCATGTGAGTTTTTAGGGGCAGGAATATGTGGACCACGAGGTAGAAGGCAAGTGTTAAAGATGGCAGAATAGCAAGAAGCTACTCAGGCTTCATTAAGCAGAGCAGTCAGTCTTGGAGAGTATGTGTTTACTGGAAAGAGAAATCAATGTCTATTTTGTTTGAGTCTTGTATTTTGATTGTGATAAAAACCCTTAACGTGAGATACACTCTGATAAAATTTTTACGTGCACATAAAATGTAGTATTGTTAACTAGAATCACAATATTGTGAAGCAAAACTCTGGAATTTATTCACTTGTGTAAGCCAAACTACACCCTCAAACCATGATGCCTTATTTTTTAAAAAAATTTTTGTTGTTGTTATTGTTTTATTCACAGAAACTAATACCAATATGAATTACAAAATAAGCTACTGAATAAATTAAAAAACAGTTTTATAATTTAAAAAAATACTAAATCAGTGCTTAAAGGTTTCCTCAGGAAGGTCAAAACCTAAATGGGTAAATAGGTGAATTCTACAAAACTCTGATAGAAGAGATCCTTCTAACCACACCCCAGATGCTTCAGGGAATGTAAAACTACTTTCCAATTCTTCCTATGAGACCAGAGAATCCTAAAGAAACCTCTGAGAAGTGTAAGAAGAGAAGGTGACAGGCCATGTCTAGGGATGAGGACAATCCAGAACAAACTGAATTGAGCAATTCATGAACACGCCATTCAGTAGGAAAAGCTTGCTTTATTCCGGACATGTGAGGTTGGTCCAAAATAGAAAATCCCTTAATGTGATTCACCCTGTGTATTAGTTTTTCATTGCTTGTGTGATAAATCACCACACATTTATTAGATTAAACTAACACAAGTCTATCATGCTGGGGTTCTCGAGGTCAGAAGTCTGAGGCAGGACTCACGGGGCTAAATAAATGAGTCATCCAGACTGAGTTCCTTTCTGGAGCCTCCAGGGCAATTTGTTTTCTTGCTTATTTGAGTTGTTTGCAGAACCCAGTACCCTGTGGTGGTAAGGCCAAGGTCTATTTGCTTGCTGGATGTAAAGTGCCCCCAGCCTCTGGAGAGAGTCACATTCCTTGGCTGGGGGCAGTTTATGTGTCACAGGTGCCAGAAGTGAGAACATGCGTAGCTTAGCGCCTACTGTATCATCATAAGAGGCCGAAGGAGGAAAATTGCAGAATTATCTCTGTAAATGCTAAAGCAACATTTGATGATATTGAACATTCTATACAGTATTCATAGTTCTTGTAAATGGATAAATGAGATCTTTTTAAAAAAATCCTAAAGAAAATATGCTCAATGATAAAATGTTGAAAGGATTCCCCTAAGATACAGGCAAAGTCAAAGATGAGATCAACTCTCCTGTTCACCATTCATTTACTAGTCGTCCTTGCCAACAAACCAATATAAGAGAAATAAAGTAGGGGTATCAGGTTGGAAGGAAAGAGGCCAACTGTGATTAAGTAATATTATTGATTCCAAAGAAAAGTAAAAAAAAAAAATCTGTAACAAAAATTTTAAAATTTTGAGATTAATGTTAATAAGCAAAAGTCAGTTATATTTTATACACCAGCTATAGTTTTTTTTTTAAAATGTGATTCCATAAAAATATATCAACTGCAAGTGAAATAAGGATGTGTAAGGTATATGGGAATAAAGCTAATCAAATATGTGTAAAGCATTCTGGAAAAATTATAAAACATTTTTCAAAGCCAGTGAAGCCATAAAATGAGAGACGACATATTCCTGAAGAGCTAGCTGCACATTCTTCCTGCCTTTGACCCTTTGGAGTCCTGACTGATTTTGTCACATTTGCTTCTTAGGCTCTTTGGCCAATGATGGAAGAGGAGCTTGTGAACAGAATAGGAGATGCTAGGGACCCCAGCCTCTCCTCTGGCTCAGAGACATCAGGAAACCGTCTTGGGTTTGGTTACCTGTTGTGCTATTGGATTTCTTCCAGGAGTCATGATTCTCCATAACTGTGGAATTTGCTTACTGATTATTTCTAATCTTCACCGCAGAGTGATAGTTTCATTGACTTTAGTTGTTGGCAACAAAGTTCCCTAAAACACATGCCCTGAGACTGGAAATCCCAAAGGAAGGTCCCTGGTTTCAGAACATGGGCTCTGCTGCCCTCTGCTGCTGCCTAGGAAGATGGCATGGAGTCGCCAGACCCCCTAAAGGACAGAATGACTTTCCGCTGGACACTGGCAGAGCTGGTGGAGACCAGTACATTCCTACCAGGGCACCAGGAGGAGTTTCTACAAACTTCATAGACATCTCAGATGATTGATAAGTCTTGCTTTAACAGAAGACTACATTCCCAAGTAGAAAGTGCATAATTTTTTAAAAAGAGAATGTTACCAATGTGCTCATAAAGAGTGTATGCTTTGTTTCTGTTTTTATTTTTAACAAAAAACTACCAGTGCCCTGTCCATTTCTCCTTGGCCCCTTCTTAGATCCACTTCTGACACCAATGATCTTGATTGAATTATCTGGAGACAATTCTGAAACAGAAGGTTGCATGCAGAAGGTTTATTTGTGACTGCTTTCAGCAAATACACCTATAAGGAGGTGACCCAGGCAAAACGGGGCAGAGAGAGATACTGACCAACAGTGATGTTACCACTAAGGACAGAGCCAACCCTACAGGGGGCTCTGGAGATAGAACAACCTTATAGAATTAAGACAAAGAGAACTGGGCCTTTGTATACCTGTATCAGCCAGGCATTGGCCACCGGCCACCCACTGTGAGGAGCATAATCTTGGACAAGGCAGACACCTAAGTCAAGGGACTTTTCTTGCCTGGTAGACATTGTGAATGAACAGTGATTGATATTTCCAGACCTTGAGACCAGGGAACCTTACCCTGATGACAGGAGAAGGGCTCTGATGGTGTAACACAATATCCAGTCAGTGAGTCTGACTTGGGGCTTGTGGACTCTAAGAATTAATGCACCATCTAGTTGGAGGGGCTCTGCCTTCACCCACGAGCTGTGAATGTTATCTACATAGATTAGAGGTTATTAGAGCTGTGCTTGGAGAAATGAAGTCTTTGTACAAGAGGATTCTGAAGGCCAGGGAAGGCAACAGACGCTGTAGCAGCCCAGCAGAGCAGGAGGAGAATGTGACAGAGTCCGCAGCAGCAAGACTCTGAATCAACAGGTGCCAATTGTGAAGAGGAGCAGGAGGGTGTAAGGATGGGAGGTCAGGCCAAATCAAAGGTATAAATTAAGTTGTGAGATTGTTCGTGGCCCAGTTTTGTGGCCGCCTAGCTGTGTGACATCAGACGAGTTACTTAATATCTGAGAGCTTCAGTTTACTTATCAGTGTAAGCAGTGAATGATGGTACCTTGCTGATACCGTTTCAGTGAAACTTAGAGACCCACATAAAGCTTGGGTCCCAAAAGCCTAAGACTGATGTCAGGAGTCACAGTAAATGAATCTCACAGTGTGTGCAGGTGTGTGTGTGTGTGTGTGTGTGTGTGTGTGTGCATATTTGCATATCTACATTTATCTATATTAGTGACTTTCAATTAAGAGAAATTTTTCTCCCAAGGAAATATGTCTTGAGATAGATTTGGTTTTTATAGCTGCAGAGGTGGGGTATTATTGGTATCTAGGAAGCAGAGGTCAGAGAGGCTCTTAAACACCCTATAGAGTATAGAACAGTGCACCCTTTGAAAGAAAATTATATAAACCCAAGTGTTAATGGTGCTAATGTAGACCAAACTCTAATCTATGTCTATACCATCTATCTACATTTGATATAATATCTTATTTGTCAGTGTGTATATCCCAAAAGAAGAAAAATATGTATCTTATTATTTTGATATTCTAGACTGTAGAAAACACTCCCAGGTTCCTACTACAATATCCATTGTCCCATTTTTCCCTAGTGACAGACCCATTATTCGTTTTTTGGGAAGGGGAGAGTACTGGGGATTGAACTCAGGGGCACTTGACCACTGAGCCACATCCCCAGCACTATTTTGTATTTTATTTAGAGACAGGGTCTCACTAGTTGCTCACTCTTTGCTGAGGCTGGATTTGAACTCTCAATCCTCCTGTCTCAGCTTCCCAAACTGCTGGGATTACAGGCAGGTGCCACCGCGCCTGGCAGACTCATTATTCTTAATGTAATGGGCCCCCCTCGGGTTTCTTGCAACAGGAATGGCCTTGATGAACAATTCTGACTAAGGAATTGTCAGTAGAAGTCTTCAAACAAACCTAAGGCTTTCCTTACAAAAAGGAGGATGCTCAAATAATACACCCTTTTTCTTCCCACTGTCTCCATGTCTACAAAGCTGGAACTCTTGTTCAAGGACAGAATCAACTTAAGGAGTACTGGTGAGTGAACTAGGGAGCACCCCCACAAAGCCCAGGCATAAAGTGGTGGAGGGGACAAAGACAAACCAATAGCACAGAAGACAAGAAAAGAACTTGTCTGTTTCCGTATTGGCATTACAGGAAAAAAAAAAAAAATGCTTAAGTTGTAAATGAGTTCTCATAAGCAAAGAATCTGAATTAAAGTGATCCTCCATTGTGTCTCAGGAAACTGCGAGAAATAAGCACAAATCTGGCCTTGAGGACTCCAACTTCAATGCAAGCCTTGGAGAATTCCTAAAGATGACCTTGCAAAGAATGTAAACATATGGTCAAAAGAGAAGAAAATACTGTTTTATAGCAGAGCTGGCAGTAACGTAGAACCAAATTAAAACCGAGAGTAATTAGAGAGAGAGAGAAAAAAAAGATAAAGATATGTCAATGTGACAGAGAACAATGTAATAAAGAAAAAAGAAAAAACAATGAAATTGAAGCCTGGTTCTGTAAAGAATCAATGAACTTAACTGATCAGTATAGGAAAAAAAAAAATGAAAGAAGACACAAATTACTAACATCAGGAAAAAAAAATATAGAAGGGGCATCACTACAGACTGAAGAAATCTCTTAGATTTCTTCTAAGTTATATAATCTATAGATACTTAGCATATAGTATAAACAAATATATGTCACAATAAATTTGAAAATTTGGACAAATTGGGAAATTCTTTAGCTGACCTAGAAATAAACACAAAATTTGGATAACCTTATATCTGGTAAAGAAATTGATTTATTAGTGTTCCCCTGTTGATAAATATTTCGCTGCTTCCATTTTTGCGGTAAATACATAAATATTCAGTGACTACTTTTGTTTCAAATACCTTTATTCATTTTGGCAAGTTATTTATATAGCAGAATTAAAGAAATTCTCATTTCACATTTTGATACATATTAGCAAAGGCTTCTCTGGAAAGTTGTACAAATTTACATCCCTACCAACACTGATTGGAAGTGCTAATCTCTAATGTTTTAATTTTTCCCAGATGATGATCAATTATCTCTCTTGGTTTAATTATACTTCTGAGATTGACAGATGTAGTCCCTTTTCTATACATTTATCTGTTTTTTTAAATCATAGTGCTTTTTAGTATTGACTGAATCATTCCCCTACTTTTCTATTGGGTGTTTATCATTTTCTGAAAACTCTGAGTATAGGATTAACTCTTTGTTAAATGTTGCAATTTTTTTAATTTGTTATTTGAATTTCAACTTTACTGCTGTGTGTGTGCATGTGTGTATGTTGCCATGCAAACATTTTAAAAATATGTAGATGAATTTATTAGCATTTTTATTTAAGATTCAGGTTGTTCTAATATTGAGTCCCTCCTGAGAGATGCCAGAGGTCTTGAGTAGAGTGTGTGTCTGTATTTCATACATGCTGATGTTGTTATAATGTTTGTTTTCATGTGTCCAATTTCAGTTGCTTTGCAAATCAATATTATATATTTTCTGTGTGATAGAAAAAGCCTCCCTGCCCCTTTTATTTTCTGGTTGACTAAACTTTACACTGGTACAAGTGTCAAGGAGACATTTCCCCAAGGACATTTCCTTACCCTAAGAAATTTGTTTTGTTCTCCACCTGAGGGTTTGGAATTTGATCCAAGTTTTACCTCCTGCAGGAAGCCTAACCCAACATCCTAACAGCCACCTCCAGTTGTGCTTATTACTGTATTATTTCTTAAGACAACCTTTGCAGTTGTCGGGGTCCCTCACGAAGCTATGAGAATCTGAGCCCAGAAGCTTACCTGAGTCACGGTTGCATCTCAACTCCCCATACATTCCATGTAGTAGGCCTCAAGATGCTGAATGAGTAGGTGACGCGCAGCCTCTGGCTGATTCAGGAATGGATGAAGGATCACATGCACAAACAAGCCGTGTTACAGTAGATCATATCAATCCCTGCAGGGTTCACATGTGGAAGCCCTGACCCCAGAACTTCAGAATGTGACTACATTTGAGATAGAGCCCTTAAAGAGGTGATGAAGTTAAAACGAGGCCAGTAGGGGCCCTAATGCCAATTTGACTGGTGTCCCTTTGAGAGGTGTTTTGGACACCTGTGGACACCTATGTGAGTCTATGTGAGGACACAGCAAGAAGGCAGCCAAGGAGCATAACCCCAGGAAAAAGCCAACCTGATGATACTTTGACCTTGGACTCCCAGCCTCCAGAACTGTGAGAAAATAAAGTTCTGTTTTTTAAGCCACCCCGTCTGGTAGTTTGTGGTGGCAGCTCTAGCAAAGTAATCCAGAAGCCAGCTCAGCCCAACTGCAGCCTCGGGATTCATGAATTGATAAATGCACATTGCCATAGGCCATTGAAGTTCTGTGGCTGTTACATAGCCACAGTTAGCTTATAGTCACTAACCTCTATGAGCCTTAGATTTCTTATCTAAAAAAAAAAGTCTCTTAAATATGCCTCAATGGGTTTGGAGAAATGTAAAAGAAGCCAGTGTGCAGCCATGTTTGTTTACCTCTTGCACATAAGTATAAAGATGTTTTGACAGCATTGGGCTTATAATTAATATCAGATATTCTACCCCATGTTTTCAATAGCTTTTGGATTAGGTTAGTCTTCAATCAGAACTGTTAACTCCTAATTTACCTCCCCGGGACGGCCAATAGAGAGCAATCAGAGTACATTAGCTATAGCCACAGGTGTAACGATGGTGCTAGTACATATATTAACCTAGAAAGTGTTTTTTTGCAAAACAAATAGAAGAGAGGAGAGAACTATCTAAGGCCACTATGAGTAGGGACAGTTTTGTGGCTCAGGAATCATTTCTGCTGAAATTGGAGGGATGAATGAGTTTGAAAATGAAGACAGAAAGGGAAAGTGGGGTGCTACTGGATTAAGCAGAGTGGAACTTATTTGGAAAACACTAATTGGCTCCTTCCCAAATTTGCCGCAGAGGGCCTTTAATTTCGGAGGAAGGCAATTCTCCCTTCCCCTTGCAGATCAGGTTCAAGGGTGAGGTTGGTTTCCAAAAAATCTGAGAAGATGAGCTACTCGGGTTGAGCTAATTAATTCTTAATCACCATCCTGAAAGAGTTCGAAATTATTTCATCTAATTCACGTGTGTAGTCATGATTTGGGTGCCTCGAGGGAGAGGATTTTATCCTCGGTTTGTGGAGTGTGCGCAACATCCCTGAAACCGCGCTGAGCTAGAGATGGAGCTGAGCAGTAAGCATTGCGGTCCACAGATGCCCAGGTACTGTCGATCAGGTCCAGGGGCGACCGGAATAAGGGGAAGTTTGGAGAGCAGTCAGAGTGCCTTGACAAGGGCTAGTGGAAGACGCAAAGGCGGCCCAGCAAGCACAGCCTGTTGCTAGGAGTGGGAGAATGGGGGCTAATGGTCCTAAACTGCAAGCCCCTGGTGAGGTCTCAGAGGAGGTAACCGCAATGACTGGAAAAGGCCACGAGAGGGCAGCATTTGCTCAGGAAACTGACAATCTGAACAATCAAAGACTTGTTGCTGTGTCCCTGCAGCCCTCCAAGAAGCAGGAGTGAGATTTGCCAATGAAGTATAAACTGTGAGACACTATTACTGAACCTGTCCGTCTCAGGCTTCCTCTTCAGGCACAGGACGACCACAAGAGTTGAAAATAGTCAACTTTCACATATTTTGCCCTTTAGCTGTGACGTTTTTCATGACTTGCTTGTGGCTCAGGGGTCTAGGTTTCTGAACTGTCGGCTGCACTCCTAAGATGAGGGAATCTCCTCTTCCTTCTCTTCCCGTGGGCAGTACATCCAATTGCTGTTTGAGAAATCTCAATCAGAGAACATTAGCCATAGCCACAGGTGTAACAATGGTGCTAGTACATATATTAGCCTAGAAAGTGTTTTTTTTTTTTTGTTTTGTTTTTTGTTTTTTTTTTTTTTTTTTTTTTTTTTTTGCGTAAGAAATAGATGAGAGGAAAGAACTATCCATCTCAAGCAAGGCCACTAGGAATAGGGACTAATGCTCCTTGAATCTTTGGGGACATTTTTTTTAAATGAATTTCTATGACAAACTTCCGACTCTGATTAGACCTAACTCAGCTCTTAGAAAGGAGGTTTCAAATTCCAGCTTTGCTATTTACTAGCTTCATGAGCTTGGATATGTCTCTTAACCCTCAGGCCTTTGGGTTACTCATTTCAAACATGGAGCTGCTGCAAAGATGAAATCAGAGCCTTGCACGTAAAATGCCTGAACATGTGAGTGCCCAGTGAGTTTCCTTCATTCTTTCAGGAATTTTCCTAACCAGTTAGTCTTTCCTCGATGTGTCCACACTGGTGCTGGTGCACCCAGAAAGCTATAAGGCACTTGCACATTCTTCAAGATCCCATGTGCCTGAGCACCCTGCAATTTGTATTACAGCCTCATCTCTCAAGCTTCAGATATTCTGATGCCAACTTCACAATTTCTGCCGTTTGCTATCCATTCCCCCTATTATTTCTTAAATATTTTTAATAAATTATTTTCTTTTAAAAAAAAAACTTAATTTTAAATGGAAACGTTATACTATTTATATAACTGGAAAACCGACATCACTTGCAACTGATATACAACAAGTATAAAAATAAACATTAAAAGAAATCAAATAATTAAAAATGTAGCATATAAATAACACAGAAATCAGTATAGTATTAAAGCATTCCTGAGGATCTGTAAGAAACCTTCCCAAGCTTATAAAACTTAGCAAGTCATTTAAATAAGTAGTTACAAGGAAATCAGTAATTTCAATAATCATAATAAGCTACAAATAGTTTTAATTAAATACACAAATAAATGTATCTTTATCTTTGAGCACTGATTTGGTCTCTTTCTCATGCCTGTCTAGTCAATTCAATCTGTGCTCATAATTTAAACTGTCTCTTTATATAACTCCACCTCTGGTAAATGATCCAAGTCAAGTCAGTGTTTGGATGCCCCTTTATTTCCTGTTTCTTTCTCTTTTTTATGTAATTTTTAAATTTATATATGACAGCAGAATGCATTACTAGTCTTATTACATATATAGAGCACAATTTTTCATATCTCTGGTTGTATACATAGTATATTCACACCAGTTCATGTCCTCATACCTGTAATTTGCATAATAATGATCATCACATTCCACCATCATTTCTAACCCCCTGCTCCCTCCCTTGCCCTCCAAACCCTCTACTCTATCTAGAGTTCATCTATTCCTCCCATGCTCCCGCTCCCTATCCCACTATGAATCAGCCTCCTTATATCAAAGTAAACATTTGGCATTTGTTTTGGGGGGATTGGCTAATTTCACTCAGCATTATCTTCTCTAAATCCATCCATTTACCTGCAAATGCCATGATTTTATTCTCTTTTATTGCTGAGTAATATTCCATTGTGTATAAATGCCACATTTTTAAAATTTATTCATCTATTGAAGGGCACCTAGGTTAGTTTCACAGTTTAGCTATTGTGAATTGTGCTGCTATAAACATTGATGTGGCTGTGTCTCACCAAGCACGAAACTCAACTCAAAATGGATCAAGGATTTAGGAATAAAACCAGAGACCCTGAGTCTAACAGAAGAAAAATTAGGCCCTAATCTTCATCATGTGGGATTAGGCTCCAACTTCCTTAATAGCAAATCTTGCTTCCTGTATTGATTTACTGAGATTTTGACTCTCTTGTAGCTTTCACGAGAATGAAGTAGCATTTGCAAAATGCCTGCCATCTTTTCTCAAGTCTCAGCTTCCAAACATTTCTAATAGACCTGCAGAATACTCAAAGTGGATGACGTCATTCTGAGATTCATCCTGGCATTTTTCAGTGGTGAAGAGATGAAAGCCCCCATAGCCATCCTGTCCAACCCATGCCTGTGAACCAGCAAGTCACCTTCCACCATATAGCAACCTGCTTTTATGTCATTTCACTCAAGGGACAGTTGAGTTGAAGGACAAAGTGCAGTACACTTTTAAATTTAGACGCTATTTTAAATTTCTGAAATAATTTAATAAATACACATTCAGCAGCACCCTCATGCTTTGTGTTAATATTTCTAACATTCAACATTAGTTCTAACATGGCTTGTTACCCCAGTGAGATTGGAGAACAGGACCACTTTAATAACTGATACTAGAGAGTTGCCCTCTTCTAAAGAGTAGATCCCTGAAGGTCAAATAGAAGAATACAAAAAATTATAGTGCATTCAGACAGATAAATGATACTTTTCTTTTTTCATTCATTGGTTTGTCATTGTTTTAAAGGATTCTGTACATTGGGTGTTCATCATGGATTTAAAAGGCATAGAACTTTTAGGAGAAGAGAGTGTTTATCCTGCAGCACAACCTATGACAAACTGTCTTTGCAGGGATTTTTGAAAAAGAATGAATGAAGAAAGAAATCTGTGCTCATGAAGGAACAACCACAGGATTCTAATACCCAACCACTAATTAGCAGAACTGGGTGTTCCTCCCTGGAGGACCCACTTTATGTCAGTCAGACTTGTGAAGAAGGAACTTTATTTCATGTAGTTACATGGGAAAATTTAGGTTTTCAATCTGCATTAATTTCATCAAAAGGGCCTTCCAGGAAAAGCCATAATTCAAGTTCTTGCTAAAACCAACCAACGGTTGACTCTGAAAGGAAAATAGAAGGCACGTAGAATGTGTTACCCTAAATAAAAATTCATTCTTCATCTGAAGCTTATAGACCGTAAATCAAGAATTAAACTCGTGTCAGTAAATCCAAGCAAATGCACACAAACCTGAGAGGTAGCACATCGGAAACAGAAGCCCGAAAGGCAAGCTCACGTAAATCAAACCTGTAAATCAAAGGGGAAACAATGATTTTTCTTGTCCTATGGAGTGAGAGAAACAAACTCTCTAAACCCCTCTATGCAGATAAAAGTTCTGGTTTTTATATAGGTTGATATATTTATGTACAGTGGAAGCACAGCCTGATATTAAGTAAGAAGAATGAAATATTATAATGACCATTCCCAAGAAGCAGCCCAGCAAGTAGTTCCACAGTTGGATCATTAACCAGAACGTTTGAGAAAACACACTGTCAGCATTCGGCTGCTCTGTGCCAAGGATGGCAGGGGGTAGAACGCTCTCTGAATCCATAAAAGGTGGTTGTCAGAGCAGCTGCCTGGTGGTCAGAAGAGAAGGGTCTCCTGCAGCTTCGGCATGATCAACTATGCCTGAGAGATTGGAGAATCCACATCACAAGAGCCATCGAAGTATTTGCTCTGCTCTGTTTAGATCCCAAACTGGCTCCTGGGACTTTGCAGTTCCAAGGAGGTTTTAGTGCTTTGGAATGTTAATGTCACCCTTATAATGTAATTTTCCCTCATTTAAAAAAAATTTCTTAAGTTTAATTTACTGCCCTATGTTTTCACAATCCCCTTATTAAGATAGCCAGATGCTCGGATCATTTTGCTTTATTGATTAAATGTTAAAAGCCACGTGCATAGAGAACTCTATTTTGTTTTGGTAAAAGGGCACTGTATAAGCCACAATATAGCTTAGCTTATTTGCTTTAATTGGACTGACATTAAAGAAAACTTTGGTATTTCCATGTAATGCACAGTAGGAAGCAGTCTCCCTAGGAATGCTTCCCACGTTGTATTTAATTTTTGACTTTGAGCTGCTATATGCACAGAGTGTTTCTAATTCAACATAAAAAGCTCTGTTTGACAGGCAATGAATGGACACACACCACTCAGAGCCTACCAGTGGACATAGGATCGCATGCACAACTAAGTAAAAGAAGATACTTTAAAGAGCATGTACCCCATGTAGGTGTATATGCTCACACATGCAGATAAAAACCCCTTGCAGTGCCTAAGAACCAGTTGCAGCTTGTGAAATGATTTCTTGTGTTGAGGCAAAGCATTCAACAAGTGCTAAGGACACTTCCTCGATGGTCTGCACTTACACCATCCTAGAGACCTCTAAATTGACCGAGGTACATAAAGAAAATGTTTGTCTCATTCACTCATTCAACAAACATTCACTGATGGCTTTCCAGTGCCAATTACTATCCCAGGGGCTTAAAACACAGCAACAAAGCAAACAGACATTGAGCTGAACACCAAGTCAACCTCACTTCCTCAATGAGTCACTTTGGGCTGAATGTCTCCTTAATAACAGTCCACTCTTGTGGAAGGATTGTTAGAGTCTGTAAACAAGTCTGGATGGCGCCTGGCAAAATGCCAGAGGGAGTGGTTTGTGAAGTAACAAAAGCAAGCCATTAAGTGTGGAGATTCCTTATTGGTTGACTGCTGTATCTATTTTATGCTAATTAGATAAGCTGTGTAAAATGTTTAAATACCACTCCTATCCTACAATAAACGGCTCCTATTCCTGCTGCATCAATCTACACAAGTTGTTCCTCCACCCCCCGGCAAAGGATCAAGTAATTCTTTCTTAGGGTATTTTTGTCTTCAAACTCCAATAGGTTCTTTTATTTGGTGAAGTGTTTTCCTAGAATTATGCTAACACATGAGGACAAATCATGATAAAAGGGAGAATAAAATTAAGGAAGAGAATTAAAATGCACACGTTTCATACGTACTAGAATCATAACTGTATAAAAGGATGTCATTTACAGATGAAGTCATGGGGAAAAAAGAAAGGATAAGGCAGTGGTTTTCAAAGTGTGCCCATCAGTGTCCACATTGCCTAGAGACTGATTAAAACTACAGATGAAGAGGCCCAACCTCAGACCTACTGGATCAGAGACTCTGCAGACAAGAGTCCAATCTCTGTGCAAGCCATCCAGGTGATTTGAATTCACTCTCGAGTTTGAGAATGATTAAAAAAATCATTTAACAGGGTAGCTATAAGTATGCTTAATTAAAAACTTGCAAAGTTACATAGATGAGAAAAAACATCTAAGGCAGATCTACACAGGCAACATAAAACTGGAGGTCTAGCCAGTAATCTGAATGTTTGTGGTTGAGAAAGTTGCTTTTTCTGATTTGGAGATGCCTGATTCACAGAGCTGTTGGTCAACCCTGACCCTAAGGGTGCAGTTACAACTGCTCATATGTCCTGTTCTTGGGCTGCCAAACCCAGCCTTCTCTCTAGGCTGATGCAGGCTGAAACCACAAAACCTGGTCCCCTGCCTGCTTGCTGATGGGATTGGAGCGCACTGGAGAAGGCCACTGAAATAATTAATCAGCTAACTGGAGTTTTCCTACAACTTCCATGTGCTGGGCACTCAGCCTGGTGCTGGTGGAGGAGTGGAGGATACACAGAACTCTCACCCAGAAGTCACAGGCAATTTCATGACCACTCAAAGGACAAGAGATTGCAGTGACCTGGAACCACTTCCCAGAGAAGGCCACATAGTTAGTTGGGCAAGGGGTTGATAAGAATAAACCATCCGAATGTGGTGTGAGGGTAGGAGAATCCATGGCGTGTTTGTGAGAGAGGTCTGCCTGCATAGTTTAATGGTGGGAGAAAAGGTTGGAATTGTTTGAGGCAGAAGAAAATGGACTTTGGATGATATCCCAAGGTCGAAAAAGATCCATTGTAGTTTTTTTCAGCATGGTGTGCTGAGATGAAGATGGAGGTTTAAGACATTTAAGACGTCAAGTTAAAAAAAATCGTCTTTATTTTCCTCCTACGCTGCATTGGGTTAATCTAGACTTCCTAAATCAGTCATGAGTCACTCAGGCTGTGAAATGGGTCCATTTGTCAGGAAACGGGAAAGGTGACAACAGCTAAGAAAATGTAGAACAGCAGGCGTCCCAGCCAGAACCTGGCCCCAGCCCTAGAATGCGCACACGTGTATTGCCTGGGATGAAAAATGCTTGCCTGGGGCCATCCATCATCATCATCATCCACGGAGACAGTTTCCTCATCCAGGACACATTTCTCTTGAAGGGAGAGGCTGGACTCCAGGGAGGCTCTGATGCCCAGCCCCCAGAGGCTGGGTGATTGATGGCCTTGGGCACTGTGCCTGCCCAGCGTGTAGCAGGGCTGGGAGGGCTGGAGGGCAGGGAGCCTTCACTTCTCAGCCAGCAGCAGAGAAGTGCAATCAAAGGCTCCAGGACACAAGGAGAATTTTTGCCTCATTTCACAGGGAGTTCCTTGAAGGCAGAGTTAACTTCTTAATCTCATTAACATTAGTGTCCACCATAAGCCCTGTGTACGTTGAATAAATGTACCAATCTAACAGTTGGCATAGAACACTCCCTCCTCCCCTGTTCCCTGCTCCTGCTGAAACTGGAAATTTAAAGAGTCAGAAGTATCTCAGATGCCATGTATTAAAAACACTTCATGTGACAATGGAGACATCAGGATCAGAGAGGGACAATGGCCTGCATACAGTCCCCAGAAAATTCACAAATTCCAATTAGTATTATACCAGTGATACCCCATCTCTCATAACACATGGACTTGGAAAGGACCGTTTTGAACTGAAGATCCAATAGGAATGGTCTGTTGTAGATCTCTCTATAATTATCACCTTATCAGTTGGGTCTTCCTTTAAAAAACACCCTTCCAGAGGCCCCAACTTTCACATCATGACCTGGCATTTTCCTGGTCTGCCCTCTCCCATTTTTTCTCCATATCACTTATTACTATCTGGTAACTTATGTGTTTATATTTCTATTGCTTATGCCAACCCCCAAGAATAGGATGTCCACAAGGGCAGAGATTTGGGACATAATCACTATTCTATTCCTAATACTTATAACATGCTTGGCCTATGGTAGACATTCAATACACATTGGATGAGGGATTGCAGAAATTAAAAATTAATTTTCCACAATGCAACCCATTTTCTGAGAGACTTGGTTAAGTCTGATTTATTTAGTTAGTTAATGCAGTGATTACACCATGACAATCAATTCCTACAGGCAGGAGACTCTGACCAAGAGCCTTACAGTAGGACTTTGGAACAGCACTGGACCTCATGTCCAGCAGAGGAAGCCCAAGGACGACACCACACCACAATTTTGTTTGCATGTCTCTCCCACTTGCTTAAAGGAGTCCTGAGAAGAGAATTGCACTGGATCCCTTGCTAAAGCCCCGACACCCAGGGCAGCATCAGGAAACTCTAGACCAGAACTGTCTAATAAAAATACTCAGTGGTGGAAATACTCCGATCTGTGCTGCCTAAAAAGGTAGCCACTGGCCACATCTGCCTATTAAACTCTTGAAATGTGAATAGTGCAGCTGATGAACTGAAATTTTAATTTTAGATTTAAGTTTGAATAGCCACATGTGGCTAATGGCTATTATATTGAGTAGGGCTGCTCTAGATTTTCAGTGTCTACTCAATAGGTAACCACAATCAATTTAATTGAAGAAGAACCTTTTATCTATAAGGCAAGAATTATTTGGTGAATAATTGAGTAAAAGACCTAGAAATAAAATGAGAATTGCTGATTATTAAAAATAATTGTTTTGCCATTTCCAAGAATCTACCAAGCTTGGTGTTTTCCCTTCTTACATAATCAAAATTATTTTTATATAGTTCAATATTTTATATAGTTCATCTTGCATGTCATTATGAATTATGAGTCTCATGAATACTGAGAATTGCATTTTTAAAAATATAAGAGCACTTCATCACTGCTTTGATTATTGTTAGACACATATGTTGATTTTAGCATCTTCTTTATGGTGAGTAGAACTCCATTGTGTATATATACTACATTTGCATTATCCATTCAACTATTCATGGATACCTACGATAGAAAACTTATAGACAAATCTATACAATCACGTCATCCTTGACAAAGGTGCCAAAAACTTATGTTGAAGAAAAGATAGCCTTTTTTAAAAAAAATAGTGTTTGGAAAACTGTATAGCCATATGTAGAAGAATGAAAAATAGATCCCTATCTATCTCCCTGCATGAAAGCTAACTCAAACTGGATCAAATACCTAGGAGTTAGACTAGAAACTTTGCAAATAATGGAAGAAAAACCATGTCAGCACTACATCATGCAAGCACAGGCATTTACTTCCTCAAGTTATTTATTTGGACTAAAATAGCAAAGTGAAATAAAGAATATGAATGTTGGTAGGCCTTAGCTATCTGGGAACAGAGTTTTGATAGCATCCTCTCCAACCTCCTTTGATGGAATTATCAGATGGGTCGGATGGGGAGAGTCCTTCTGTGCTGGCTCTTGTGTGCATTGGCCTTTTAAAGCTATTTCAGGAACACTTCTCACCCTGTCCTTTGGACTTACTCAGATGTTCTTTTCTCTGAAGTCTGAGTTGAATTAAGATGGGATTAAGTTATGGTATAGACTGCAGTGGCTTCCAAACTATAGGTAGCATAAAGAGTAGAAACTCAGGGCAAGATTTCCTGAAAGTTACAGAGATCACTTCTGTTTTCTTCTAACTAGCCTGAAATCAGTCCACGGTCATGCCGGGCAACAGGGGAAGTAGAGTCAAGTCCTATTGACCATTTTCCTGAATGTTATACCTGTTGGTTATACCTCCAACCTGCCCAGTCATTCCTATCCCCATTGCCAACGCCTTCCTACAGACCCATATCATCTCAGACTTAGTTTAGTCCCGACACCGGACAATTGGTCTCCTTGTTGTCAATCTTACCTTCTTCCAATCTGTCCTCTACACATAAGCCAGAGGGATCATTTTGAAATACAGATTTGTTGGCATCTCTTCTGCTTAAAATTTTAAATGTGAACCATTGACCTCAGACAAAAGAATTTAAAAAGTCAACGCCCTCTAGTGACAATCAGGGTCTTACTTCTTGACCCTATCTAATTCTCCAGCCTTATATTTCTCAAATTTTTGGGATACAGCCATGTTGGCACATGTTTGGTTTTTGTAAGGTGGAAGAAATGGAAGTTAAAAGTTAAATCTTTGACAGCTAACTTCCTCGGGATGCTGCGCAAGAAAACACATGTGTTTTCCATCACCCTAATGAAATTCAACATTTGTCCTCTCTTCAAACAAATATGGAAACTACCTATTCAATGCCTATGATTTCCCAGGACTTCCATAAATCCTACTTTTTATACTATAGGACTTTTTTAGGATTTTGGAGATTATCAATTAGGAGACACATGTCCCATTGCAATTCATTCCTGAGACCTGGGTGCAGAACTAACTACCCATGATGCCTCCTCACAAGAAATGGAGTAGGATTTATATAGTTTAGGTTTTTTTTTTTACATTCAGAACTCAAGCATTAAGTTATATGAAGAAGATTCTAATGGGGTCAATAGAAAAGATATTTACTACTATAACAAGTGATTTTGGGTAAATAACTACTCTTTCTAAGCCTCAGTTCCCCCAACTGTAAAATGAAGATGGTCTAAGATAATTTCATACTGTACCCTAACATTTTAAGGGGATCAATGGATTTATTCAATACTTATTTTTGAGTACCCACTATGTGCCCAGATTGATTCTGTCAAGAGTATTTGCTTGAGGATACTATGATAAAAATGTAAAAAAAATAAACAAATAAATAAACTGCTCAAGTGGAGATTGCATTTAGCTGAGGATTAGGTGGTGAGATAGACATACATATCAACAAATAATACAGACCAGACAAGGATGTTGGCCACACAGAGAATCATTAGAGGAAGGTGTGGTTCACATGAATGGCAGTCTCTGAATGACATATAGGCTATCATGCAGCCATTCTCAGGTCCAGCAGAAAGTGTGTCATGAAGAAAAATCATCAGGAGCACTGGGCTTGGTGTGTTTCATGAAATGAAAGTGATCTAAGGGGTTAACTGAGATTGACAGTGGTCCTAGAGGGGGCGAAGAAGGAGGTTTTATTCTTTTTTTTCTTTACCATGTGCATTTTGACATACCTTTTATACCTATAGGTATAAATGTCAAATAGGCAACTGAGAGTTTTGTTGCTAAAGATATAAATATGGGAGTCATCAGCAAATGGATAGTTTTGTGACTATAGAATGGATGAGATCATCTAAAATTCAAATCCAACTGTAGACTGGATAAGTTCTGGGGAGAACTTAGAAAATAGATCTTGTCCCTTAACACTGGGCACTCCTTCATATAAAGGCTTGGTACAGAAGAATAATGCAACAGAGGTCACTGACAAGGAACAAGGAACAAAGTAGGAGAAAAATCAGGGAAGAGTGGTTTCACTATATGTTTTAATAAATAATTCATTTTTTCTGAGTGCTTTTGTGAAGTCAAGCATGAAAGACAAAAATCTCTGAAAGAACTATTGGATTTGACAACTCAGAAGGGATTAGTGACTTTGAAAACAGCAACTTCAGTGGTGTCATGAGACATGGTCCCAACAGAACAGATTAAGAACAGAAAGTGAGGGGAAAGGGGGGGGGGAGAAAAAAAAACAAGAGGGAAGATGGGAGGGGAGGGGAGGGGGGATAGTAGGGGATAGGAAAGGTAGCAGAATACAACTGTCACTAATATGGCATTATGTAAAAATGTGGATGTGTAACCGATGTGATTCTGTAATTTGTATTTGGGGTAAAAATGGGAGTTCATAACCCACTTGAATCAAATGTATGAAAGATGATATGTCTTGAGCTTTGTAATGTTTTGAACAACCAATAAAAAATTTTTTAAAATAAAATACATCCATCTTAAAAAAAAAAAAAGAACAGAAAGTGAGGTGAGGAAGAAGGTGGAGAAAGAAGTTAAGAAATACTTTGATGAACTGGGGCAGTTTTTAGGTATTAGCTTGATGAGTGTTTGGGAAAGAAAGACAGTTTTAGTTTTATTGAAGATAAAGATATTCAGCATGATTTTAAGTTGATGGGAATTTGCAGTAGAAAAAGAGAAATTGATGGTGTAAGTGGGAGGGAGGGAGGGAGGGAGGAGAGAGAGAGAGAGAGAGAGAGAGAGAGAGAGAGAGAGAGAGAGACTATGAGGACTCTTGAATAGCCAAGTAGAGATGAGATCTAGTGCATGAGTCAAGTCGTTCTTCTTCCAGAGTGAATGGGTGCATAATTTGGGTTGTGGGAAGATAAATAAATTCAAAGATTGTAACACTTTTCAGTAAGACAGGGAAGAAGTCTCAGCTGTGGAGAAGTAGGTGGGGAAGCAGGGAGACTGGAATGGGTCAAGCAGAGCTTGTCTGAGAATAGAAATTAGAGATTCATCATATCTGCTCAGTGTTTATTTACAAATAAAATCAGTCTTGTATTCAGGATCTGAATACTGTCAAGTCCTTTTAATTTATCTAATTTATCTAATTACCCCATCCCAATCCCAAAAGGCAGATGTTACCTCCACTTCAGTGGATTAAATTATAAAAGATCTTGTCTCTTCAAAGTCTTGAATCCTCACCACCAAATGAGAATGCTGGTAAGGGTCATGGATTCATTTGTAAATTCACTTCCGGAAGCAGTCTCTGCCACCTATAATGTGCTAGTGTTCTGGCTTCTATGGCACAGCAGCCTCTTCCCCTCTTGTGCTCCCTCTCCTGCTTCTAATTGTTCTCCTTGAACAATCTAGGCTCTGAAACAGCAGCAACTAAGACCCACCAGTCCTTTTCAGAGAACTGTGAACAGGCTAAATGTGCACTATTACTGTAGTGAGCCTAGGGGATGATGGACACCACCTGGTGGAAGCCAAGGAGGCTGCACAGAGGAAGTGACATCTAAGGTGTAGAACCTGGGCATGGTTAACTTGTCCTCTCTTACATAAAAAGAGGCCAAATCCTGCCTTCCCTTGGTCCTCTCCACTGCTGCCCCTACAGCCCCCTGGGAAAAAAGCTAATTTAATCATCATATTCCTTAGCCAAAACCTTCCAGTGGAACTCCAACACCATTACCTGTGCATGATGTCCAAAGCTCCCCGTGATTTCACCCTTTGCCCCTGTCTCTTATGTTTTCTTACTGTTCACACCTCCTCTCTCACCCAGTGCCCCCCACAACCCCCTGTCCAAACACACAAGGCAAGCTCCAGTCTGGACTCCTCACAAATTTTGCATCCCACCAAATTTTCTCAAGTTTGAGGCTATTTCCTCAGATTGCTTCTCCACATGGAAGATCCTTTCATGCCATTTTTCTTATGGCTCCCCTCTCCTTGTTCTTCAGGACTTAGCTCAGGGGCTCCAATTCCTTAGAATACCTTTCTTTACTGATATCAATGTCCCCATCACACATATTCTCTCTCACTTCTCTCCAACACTGAGCTTCCTTAGGACTCATTTCTACCTTTGCCTAAACTCTAACATGTTTGTTTAAATTGTGTGCATATCCATATTCCACTCTGCTGACAAGGCTTGATGCCTTACATGTGCCTTATTGATCATCTAACATAGTACCCAGCATGCAGTGGGAGTTCAGTGTATATCCAAAGAATAAAAACTGAGTGATCAAATGGATAAATGAATAGACTAAGGCTTAGGTTGTATTCTTATCCTGTGTCTTTGATGATGCCATTCCATCTTTGAGATTACTCCTTTCCTTTCTCCATCTTTTGCTAAGTCTGCCTGGAAAACTCTCATTCTTCCTAAGATCCAGGAAATTTGTGATCCACCAATTTGGAGGCTGATCAGAGGAACATGTCTCTTTAAGCAAGGATCACCTTATTATAAATTAATTTTTCCTGGGTCGTTTGGTTTGGGACACTTGGAGAAAGGAGACTTTGTTAAAAGCGATTTTTCAACACTAAGCTTTAGTCCTTTTAGCTACTGTTGCAGAAGTTCTGATGTGCATTCCAGAAGGTCAAGGATCTTTTAAGTGTCAGTACATACTTCCCTTCCCCCACCAATCACTCCCTTGAGAATATTCTATTTTACAAAGCATTTTTTTTTTAAACAAACCTACACTTCTGGACCAATTCATCTGCAATTTGCTATACTTCATAGGGCTCAAAGCCCCCGCGTGCCTAAACTACTAGGAAAGATTTCTGGACACGTCAATAAAAGTATCCTAATGAACAACAGCTGCGAAGAACATGTCTTTAAATAAATTGATTCCAAATTTCTCTGCATGTTTCTGTGATTTTGCTTTTTAAATGGGCACCATTGACTTTAAACTTGGCCATCTAAAAGACCTGAAGGAAAAAAATTATACATTATTCAAAAACATTTCATTGTCTTGTATTTCTTCACCATTTTTTATTTGAAGAGGTTAATATACTATGTTCACCCTGATTACGTCACTTTTGCTTGTAATAGCTTTTTGGAGCAAAAGGAGGCAAATTATATATCTTCCTTATTTTCCATTTGGGAAAAATTGCATGGTATACAGAAAGTGATAGACTTATCCAGAGGAGGGATCAGAATTAGAATTCAGATCTCCTGATTTCAAAAATTACATTCAGGGTGTGGACTCCTTTGTCTTTTAAACAAAATAAAAAATACCCACATCACCAGCAGAAAGCACTTACAACAAAAATTTGTGCTACACCCTATTTAGACTCCATCAATTTCCTATCTGACACATAATTATCATATTTGGTTTGACATTTATGTTCAACTATAAAAGGGAATGAGATCTATATGTTTATTTTCAAGGAGTAGAACTCACCAATTTACTTAATATTCAAAAAATCCCCTTTTATCAATTACTTATCATCCGAAATCATAATGAAGCTTTCAATTATTTTTAAACTCTCTAAGGAGTGAATGAATCTGTTTTACCAGTCTTCAGAAAATAAAGAAGTAGCACTTGGAAAGGAGTTGTGATAGATGCTTCCATACTGGGTTTTAATAGCTTCGCAGATGGTCATTATTTGACTTACACAGGAGGCTGGAAATCAAAATCTGGCTCTACAGCCACACCATTTCCCCTCTCATCTACTACTCTGGACATCTGCGTTTCCTGTGGATTGTGTTCAATCAGCAATGTTGGGGTAGTAAATATTTCACCTCCTACTTTCCTTCTTACTGACTAAAAGAAGAGATCCAGGCAGATTCCCACCTCCAATATCTTCCTCCTGCCCCCTTGCCACATTGGCCTTGCCCTGTGAACAAAGCAGTTTGTGGCACCGTTCTGCTGGAGCAGAGGCAAATTCAGGGTGGTGGGAAGTAAAACAGAGAGAGGGAAGGGTTGAATTAGGACCCAGAAATTGTTGAACAGAATAAAATGAAAAGCTGTTCCCAATTTGAAAAGTGAGTTGACGTCTGTTACTCTGGTATGCAGTAAAACATGTTTTCCATCTAAGACATAATAAAAGCTACAAGCATTTTACACTGCACATTAAGAGCTGCATCTTTAAGAGAACATCATTTCATATGGTGCACGTACGGAGTTCTCTATTTGATGATACCTCTGAACACTTAATCTTTATGGTAGAAGAGATATCCCATGGTCACGGCAAATCCCAAATGAACTGGCAAAACACCTTTGTGGAAACGATGGTTAAGGACATATTGACATTTCATTTTTCATACATTTCTATAAACATAAAATTTCTGTATACACTGTGTGTGGGACTGGACTGCACCACTGAGATAGCATGGATGGAGGTGTATCTTCCATGATGCACAGAGGACAAAGAAAACCCAGGGTTAATTGAATGAGTATTTTGAAGTGAGATTCAAGACAAGCAGAAACAAGACTTGTTCTTCATGTCTATGGACTAGGACAAACTTTTATGTACTGAGCATGAAGTGGAATGAAAAGAGGTTTGGAGTAGCATGCCATTAAAGAACTACACAATTCCTGAAGGGGCCATTCACGCTGAATGTTACATAAATGACTCCCTCTAGAGGTGTACAGTGGTAGTGCACATGCTCAGAAGAATGCAAATAATTTCAAGCATCTGTCAGGTGGAATAAGAAAACAGAAAAATAAAAATACATTTCTAGGAACACTTTTTTCTTCTCTTCTGTTATTATTTATTTAAAAATTGTGTTTTCGTCTTTTTTTCTCCTACATTCTTTCTTCACCTGTCCCAGTGTGCTGTTGATTCCCTTAACAGACTCTCTCTCTTTTGCCCTACATCTTTTTCCTCATCATGCCATCAGCATGTGGCTTTAGCTCCTAGCTATGTAATGACTACAAATATTTGTCTCTAGGGAGCATCAGATCTGTGTCCCCCACCAGCATCATGGATATCTAGGCTTACCTGTGTATCCCCTGGCTCTTATCCTCAGTATTTCCTAATTTGAACTAACAGTCTATTCCATGAACCTTACTCTTTCATTTGTACATTCTAGTGAATTGCTCCCTAGTTAAGAGAAAGTCCGATTCTAAAACCCAAGTTTTGGGACACATTGCTTGCAATGCATTTTGCCTATTCTGTTAAAACTGCCTGGAGTTCTCCAAGCTACTTAGGAATTGTGTGGCAGTCTTTATGCTAGATGATTGGCATTCAATCATCATTGACTGAACTTGTGACTAAATTAGGGAGTGCTGTGATTTTGATGATTTTTCAACCAAGAAGATATTGATAATTGATAATATTTGTTTAGCACTTGTTTATTGAGTACCGTAAATATGGTGCCTCTTGCCACCCTCTGTGTTAAATGCTTCACTGTAGAGGACATAGAGGTTTTTATACATAAAATATATAAACATACTTTTCATGCTAAGTCTCTAATTTATATTAAGAATGCAAAATGAAAATATTAGAATAACAACTATACAAACAATAGTTTGAAATAAAAACTAATTTGGGGGTATAATAAGATCAGGACACTACAGAAATATGAGTTTTCTATTTTATTTATTCCAGGAAAGCTCTGTGAAGGAGGCAGGACATAGAGAAAAGGTGGGGTTGGGGGAAGAGTAGTAGAAACAGGGCTTTTGTGGGAAATTCCCTTGAACGAGCATGTGGACAACAAGGATTGGTTGCTGGCTGAGATAGCATGGATGGAGGTTCAAATCTTTGTTTCTAGGGAGCATCAGATCTGTGTCTGATGCACAGAGGACAAAGAAAACCCAGGATTAGTTAAAATCATCAGAAAACTGGGGCAGTGGCAACATATGTGTTGAGAAGAATACCACAAAACAGTCATGGTGACATATTTGGGAAATGCAGTATGGTTTAGTGAAAGGGCTCTCAGATTGGATGGATTTGGCTTCAAATCCAAGCCCAATGTGCCTATTAACTATGTAGATGAAAAATGTCTTTAAGCTCGATGAACTTTCTTTTTCTTCTGTTTACATAATTGATTATAGATGATATTTATAAATTACCTATTCATTTTTACTCTTTACATTGTTAAAGTGATTTCATGCACATGGATATATATGGTGTTCTTAAATAAAATTATTCATGAAAACCATACTATAAAATAGTAGTATTTTAAATAGTAGTATTTTCAAAAATAGTGCACTGAAATACTTGGATGTTTAAAGAAAATTTATAGTGACTCTTCTATAAAGGATTATTCTTAAATACTTTATCTGATAAGAGTTGATATGTTAAAGTTTGGTTAAGTGTTTTACTTCTTCTTTGCAATGTATAACTTCATTTTTCATAATTATTTTAAAAAAGGGAAATTTTGAATCTCTTTTCCTTGGAATTAGACTTTAAAAATCCAATTCTTTAGCCTTTAAGGAAGTGTGGTATGGTATAAAGAGAATAGGCCTTCATTCTAAACAAACTTCCTTGAAATCCCTGCTCAGTACTTTTAAGTTTTGTGATAAACAAATTTTATATCACTGTGTCTTCCCTTAGGATATGCTTGTAGTGCTATCATCTCGTAATATTAGTGTGAGGCATAAATGAGGCCACACAGAGCTAGTGCCTTCCACAGTGCCTGGCCCTGGGCAGTTGCTCCTAAAATGCTCATTGAATCCTCTTCTGAACACATTTGGGCCTTGCCTAAGCCCAGGATCCAGGAAGATCTGTCCAGTTCAGCCCCAAGCAAGCTGGATGTTCACTCAACATTCATACACCTCTTCTGGAGACCTCATTGGCAGCCTGCAAAAATGAAATGATGTTGGTGGGAAAGAGAGTTGATTTTTTTACTTTTTAATAATTTTTTATTTATTTGTGATGTATGTGTGTATGTGTGTACTTATTTACTTTCATACTGGGTCTAGTGGTTCTTTACCACTGCATCACAACCCCATCCCCCTTTTATTGTTATTTTTTTAAATTTTGAAGCAGAGTCTTACTAAGTTGCTTAGAGCCTTGTTAAGTTGCTGAGGCTGGCCTGGAACTTGGGATCCTGCCTCAGCCTCCCTGGTCATGGGGATGACAGGCATGCACCTCAGTGACCGGCTAGAACAGATTCTTTTGATATGTTAGCTTCGCAAGTTTGTTCACCTTTCTTAAAGATAAAGGAGATCACAAGCCTAGTAGAATCCAAGAAATTTCTATTGAGCAAATATACATATTTCTTTTTAGGGTTACCTTTGGCTGACAAAAAAAAAAAAAACAACAACAAAAAACTCTATCAATGTAGATCATGTCCAACATAAAAGTAAAAAATAGATGGAAGTGTTCTATCTAACTTGACCATATCAGCCTTTGCACATTATGAAAACCACATTTTATAAAGGAAATAATAAATTGATTCAGACAGACAGTTTTCTATGTTAAACCCATAAGAAGATCAATTTGGAAAGAGATCTATTATCTGAATAGCGCCTGTGCACCAGTAGAAAGGAAACAATAGTCTCATGCACTAAATTTGTATATAATTATTTTTAATTCCAGAGGGAAGGGTAAACAGAAAAGAAATCCTTGAGGCTAATTCAGAAGGACAGCTAAGTATGAACTGATTATTTTCTTGCTATCTTTGGAGTTTGGAATCTTCATTCATTTGTATTTTCATTTTTGGTAATTCTTGGCATAGCTCTAGGAGAAATACACAAGTGAAAGCTACATTCATTCCATGTGTTCTGAGGAGTCAGACTATGTGGGACAAAATTTGAATTATCTTTTGCAGCTTCTTTCATAATGCCCACCCTTATGTGGAGAAGCAAATGAACATAAAATAATAGCAACAAATTAAGTAGAAATTAAGGTAATAATAAGGCAATCTTCCCTTCAGCAAAACAAAGACAACCCTCTATAGTCCATCTTGTTATTACTAGTTAAGATTGATTTTAATATTTAAGCTACGTAGCACATATAACAGTGCAAATTGCTAATATTTTTGACAGTATTAGTCAAGGAATGATTACCTCAAGTAAGGTATGCTGGAATTGACTCTCAGGGGCTCAAGAGAACTAATTATGTACATCTTTTTGCAACCATGCATTCAGAAATGTCACATTAGTAACTTGAAGTTGGCCACTGTGGGAGTATTTACACTATGGACATTGGCAAACACTAGGAATCTGGCTGGCTTTTCAGATTGCTAGTTGTTAAGCATTTTCCAATATGTCATCCATTACTGTTCCAACAAAGAAGCCCCAAACCTCGGTGGCTTAATAAAATAGTATTATTTTCTCACTGGAATGATTTTCAACTTGGGGATCTGGCAGGTAGCCTTTCACACTGTAATTCAGGGCTCAAGGTCTTTTTGTCAGTGTTTCTACCAATTCCAGGGCTGTGGAATCCTCTGCTCTATTGTCAGCAACCAGCTAACAGATGGGAGAAGAGATGGAAATATGCAAGATGTTTTCACAGACCTGCCCTGGACATGCTGTACAATACTTCAAAACATTTTACATTTTCAATCCTTAGATACTTTTAACTAAAAGGAAGGTTAGGGAATAATAGTTTAGATTTATGCCTCAGAGGAGAAAGGAAATAGTTTGTCGACCAATTAGCTCACTTCTATCATGAGTACACAATAACCTTTTAAACTAGCATTGCGAGTACCTTGAAGATACTTTAATAAGGTGACTATTAGTAGTGGTAGTATTCATTTACAATAAATGTGGCTTGGAGGGATTAAGTAAACCACATGGCTAGACACCTGCTAAGGGGAAGAGATAGAAGTCATCTTTATGGATTGATCTAATGAACCTAGGTCTTTAATGGTAGGTAACAAGAAGGACTGGAACCAGCCAATCTGGGAACTGATACATTAACATATTAACATTACAAAATAGTTCTTGCCAAAGGCGGAAACAGGAGGTACACTTAATTCCTCTGAAAAATTGATGAAATTTCAAATTAGAAAACTCACACAGTACCTGGATTAATTCACTGATATGGATTAAGTGGTGGTAACTATAGGCAGGTAGAGTGTGGCTGAAGGAAGTAGAGCCCGAGCACATGCTTTGGGGTTTATACTTTGATCCTGGTGAACAGAACTCTCTCTCTTCCTCCTGATGCCTCCCTCTATGATATGCTGCCTCACCTTGGGCTCAGAGCAATGGAAACAGCATCCATCTATGAACTAAGACCTCTGAAACTATGAGTCCCAAATAAACATTTCCTTTTTCAAATTGTTCTTGCCCAGTGTTTTAATCACAGTGAATAAAAGCTAACTAATTAAAACACTTGGGTATCACCAATCTCTAGATCCACACATGACATAAATGCTGGGTTAGAGCTCTTAAACACATACTAGAGTAGAGAGTAAAAAGAGGATTGGGATGGATTAAAATAAATTTTGTTGACATCACAATTCTTTATAATGTCTATTTCTAAAAGACTTGCCCTTGCAGAGCTAACAATTTTCTTGGGAACATCTGCCCTGAATCCTTCATGTGTTTTGGACCTCTGGAACAAGAAGCTTTTTACACATTGTCAAAATTTTTAGTTGAAAAGTAGGAAAAGGTTAATAGTGGTGCATTAAAAAAAAATGATCATGAGCTACAAAGGTCTATCTAGGATTGAATATTAGACCCTCAACCACACTACCACCACCACTACTGCTATCATCGATTGTGTTTATTGAGCTCAAATAATTTGTGAAGCCTGGTTTTAAGGACTTCTCACCATATATCATTTAAAGTAATACTTAATACAATTATATTAGGTTAATACAATTCTTATCCCTACTGTACAAAATTGAGGTATCAAAGGATTAAATATCTTTCCAAGTTACACAGGTTATAAATGGAAGATTAAACTCACATAAATATTAAACACACCATTAACAGCTGAGTAACCTTGATGATGTTAATTAACTTATAAAATGGAGCTAGATGAGCTAGCTACATTCTGTAAGGATTAAATAAAATGAAACATGAAGAGAGCCAATAGCAGTGCCTGATTCAAAGTAAGAGTGTGATACATGCATGCTGTCTTCTCCCTTGACTGGAATGCATCTGAGCAGAGTGAGGCTTTTTATAGTGGCAGGTTTTGAATATGTTACTCCTGATAGAAGTCCTGGCAATTATGCAGAAAAAGGAGAAAAGCAGCCACAGAATGCCATGAAAATAGCTCAGTGGCATAAAAAGAAGAAGAGGGCCACAGAGCATCAACTCCTAAGGCTGCAGCCCTCTTGCCTGCCTGGCTCTCAGTGGGCACCAGAAGTCACCTGCTTTCTGAGTTCTTTGCCAATGATCAAGTTATTGCCTATCAGCTCCAAATTGGCCTCTTGTTGTCCACTTGGTAAAAAATATGGATAGATCCTTCAATATTCTTTCCCTTGCCCATGGCACAATGGCAAGCTTTGTCAGCAGAGGACAATGGAGGCACTGCAGAAGGAATGAGTTTTCCTTTCTGGGTCTAGCGTGCTCTCACAGTGCACTCCTGCAGCACACAGTTTGCCTCCTGCCTGGTGTGCTCAGTGCATGGATTCTCCTGCACCCAGTTCCTGGAGCAGGCACAGTATCACAGCCCCTGACTCCTGCAGCACACTGCCCCCTACAGCACTGACTAGCCAATAGCTTTCTCCAACAATCCATTCAATTAATACAGGGTCTCAAGCAAAACAACTTTCCCTGGCACCTTAGAGGGAGTATAGCTACACACTACAGAACTTGCTCTGCCATCCTGTGAGTCTGAATCTCAGTCTGAGGGTGAGAAGCTTTTCCTGGGGTCCTTCTACTTTGTCCCTAGGGATAGGGTTGCTCCTTCTGTCTGCTACTCTTGCATTCTCTGAAGCTCTCTTTGCTTCTTATTAGCCGATCCTTATTACTTCCTTATTAGATAGCTAATGATTCTTTACACTAACCTTTCTCTGTTCAGATTACTGTTTGATTCCTATCTTGTGCCATGACCATGGCTACTATAGTCTTTCTCTCATTATTGCCTAAGAATAAAGGTAACAGTGAAAACGAAATATATTGCTCTACTGTGTTTTATATACCATAGTAAAATACCAGGACTGAACAATTCTACATGTCTAAAGAGGGCTCATGACCAAATCCTAGGCCAGTAGCAAAGATGTTAGACTTAACACAAAGCCTTGAAATGCGTTAATCCAAGACATAGAACTTTCTTCAACTTCCTTAGTCCAAACACTGACATTCCATCTTCCTGAGAAGAGGTTCTATTTCTTAGTGGGTTTGGAATGTTCTTTGCCTAATTTGTGCTTCAACACTAACTTAGCTTGATCTACCCCCTTGTCATTAAAAAGTCCTGAGGAAGCTGGTTTTATAGATGAGGGAACTTTATAAACAAAAATTAGTGGCCTAAGAGTATTAAGTCATCTTCTATAGGCTCTATAATTCCAGCTGGCCTTACTTTTGGCCACTGAGAAAATCTGGCTTTGCATTTCAGTAAAATGTTGAAATTAAATTACTTTTAGCTGAGCTTGAAGTTGGAAAATTTTATCATACAGAGTGAGTAAATCACTATAAAATACTCTAAATACCTCCTGGTTTTCATTTCTTTGGCACTAAAATAACACATATAGGTTTTCTTGGCTTCTGCAAGAGTGAATATGCCAATGTACTCTAATTAAATCATTGGAAATTGTAGGGAAAATTCCTTCTTTTGGAAATAATTTTATTGGGTCAGATTCTCATCATAGAAATCTATGGGGATTTTATGTTTGGAAAAGCAAAGTGAGAAAGTGAAAGAGTTGTTTTGTTCTCTCTTTAAACTGTAGGTACATCATCCTATGTAAACTTGAGGAATGATCATTTAGAAAATAGGGGAAAATGTGATTCTTTAGATAACAATTGGATAGAGCTGGACAGGACAAGGACACAGCTTGTGGTTTCTAGAAACTCAAAGCAAAATTGAGTCACTGTTATAGGAATATGTATGACAATCCGATCAATTAAGGCAATTTGCATTGGCTTATGATCTTTCTATTTAAATTGAAACAAGGGAACATAGTTTAAACTTTGAAAACTTTAAAATGCAGCTCTTCTGTCATTACATGACTTACTTCCCCCAAAATATTTCCAACTAGAAATTTTCCGAATTTCATCACTTCGTAACATCTGTTAATGAATGATTGTCTGTTTTGGAAATTAATAAAAATGACTTGGGCCTCGTTACCACTAATAACAATTTAAGCAAATGCTTAATTTTAATGCAAGGTTTTTAGTAAAAGGGCAAGGATTTGAAAACCTCAAAAAGGCTCATAAATAGCAGAATCTAAAACTACAAGTTATTAAAATGCTAAAATATATTGATTATTTTTTGATTGTGAAGGAAGAAAGTATAAAACATTTTTTAGAAATATTTATATTTGAAATATATATATGTGTGTATATATATATATGTGTGTGTGTGTATATATATATGTATGTGTGTGTTTGTGTGTGATATATATATGTATATGTGTGTGTGTGTGTGTGTGTATGTTTGTTCTTAAAAGAATAAATTCTGCCACAATTCATTCAGTAATGGGTTTCTGATACCTGAGATTTCTACAATTAGTTTAAAACATGATACTCTATTCCATTTGTCAGAATCAATATAACTCAAAATACCCTACTGTTTTTTGAATACTCACTATCCTGTAAGTCCTTTCCACATATTATCTCACTCAACATAATGTCTGTTTTCCTGGTTTTGGAAGTTGAAGCCCAGAGAGGTTAAGAAATTTCCTCCAAAACATAGAGCTGGTAAGTGGTAGAAATGGAGTTTGACAGAGAATTATCTGAAAATATGCACATTTACATTTCCACTATCTCACATTGCTTTTTCTTAATTCCATGGCTAATATGGGTCATTTTGGAACATAGCGGGTAATTTGGTACTACAGGAGAATTTGCTTATTTTTGAAAAAAGTATTTAAATTCCAAAGCCATGAAAGAGATTTTATGTACTCCTCCTTTTATTATTTTTAGCTCCTTATTTTCTCAGTTCATTATTTTAAAAACTTAATGCATGTTTTTATTTCAAGTCAAAAATATTCCTTTTCAAAATGTATTGACTTTTCTAATGTAGCTTTGAGCCCTTCTTAAAACAGTCACTGCCTGGAAGCCTGAAGAAACTCAATGCTATTTCCAAGTGGCTCTAACCCTATGAGGGAATAGATTTGGCACGGGGAGAACCTGGCTCAGCAGATTTCAGCAGTCTTAGCCCAAAAAGCCAATTAGTTTGAAAAGATAGAACATCTGAAAAGGTGAATTATTAGTTCGGTTGCAACTCTACGTGTTACATGTGTAGAAATGCAAAAACACATTTGTCCAAAGGATTTATCATTAGCTGCCACATCGGACAGTAAGAAAACAGATATGGTTACATAAACACATGAGTCACCTTTTATAAAATATAATTTTCCATGTAAGCAAGCTATTGATAAATGTGGAGCCTAAGACATTTTCTCTTTGGCTGTTGTAAAATTTTCTACAAATGATAAGAAAGAACATCTTTAGATGCAGTGAGTTCAAGAGGATAACTTGTCACTGAGGCAAGGGAGCCAAGAGGTCCCAGCATCTCTCCATGTCCTAATGCAGGCACATTTGCCAGGAGCCTTCACTGCCTGAGATGAGTCATGGGTCTTGTGAGTTGCCTCTGGTTTAGGAGAAGAGAGGCCCAGCTCCCTCCTAAAGTCTTCTGAGGTCGGCACTGTTTAAATATCTTTTATCTTTGAATTTAGAGATTGTTTTCTAAGTAAGAATAGATAATGAGATGCAAAGTGAACAGAGTTTTGGTTATATCCACTCTGTGCATCCTAATCCAGGTGACTCATGCTTCTGTCTCGTTTTCAAAATAAGCACTTAGCTGTTTTACTGAAATTAAGAAGGATGGGAAAATCTGTTTGTTTGTCAAAATCTTTATTATATCGTCCAGTTATAGAATTAATGACTGTCCAAAAAGTACCAGCTAAACACTGATATCAATTGTAGCTTCAATAAAAATCAACACCACCATGCCCGATACCCTCCTAATTTCTGGCCCCTGGAAGTAGTTCAAGAGTGCCTCCCCTCTCCTCAAATCCTCTGTCTTTGTTACCTCTCTAGTTAGGATATTTTTACATTTGGTCATATTAGGCTGCAACTATTTTTCATTTTGTCTGCCTCTCTTCTGTACTGCACTGTGAGACTCTCAAAGAAAGGAACTATGTCTTCTACTATTACAGCATGGTATTAGCATCAATATAGCCACAAAGACCAATGGAGTAGAATAGAAGACACAGAGACAAACCTACACACTTGCAGTCATATGATACTTGACAAAGATACCAAAAAAAAAAAAAATGTTGGAGAAAAGATAATTTTTTTAACAAATGATGCTTGGAAAACTAAATATCCATATATAGAAGTATAAAGTTAGATTCCTATTTTTCACCCTGCTCAAAAAGCAATGTGGATCAAAGATCTAGGAAGTACAGAAATCTTGCAACTGCTAGAAGAAAACAGAGTCAACAGTATATCACATAGGTGAAGGCACTGACTTTCCCTTGAAGAACCCTAAGATGTAAAATCAAGAATTAGTAAATGGAATGGCATCAAATTAAAAAGTTTCTTTACAGCAAAGGAAAGGATTAAGAGCATGAAGAGAGAGCCTACAGAATTGGAGGCAAATCTTTTCCAGCTACTTCTTTGACAGGCATTAATTCAGAACACATAAAGAATTCAAAAAACTTAACACCCAAAAAACAAATAGCTCAATTAAAAATGGGCAAAAGAATTAAACAGACATAGCTAGCAAGGATGTGAGGGAACAGGTACACTCATACATTGTTGGTGAGACAGCAAATTAGTACAACCACTCTAGACAGCAGTGTGGAGATTCCTGAAAAAGCTAGAACTGGAACCACCATATGACCCATCCATCCCACTCCTTGGTATTTATCTAAAAGCACTGAAATCAGCCCATTATTGTGATGTAACCCCATCAATGTTTATAGCAGCACAATTCACAGTAGCCAAATTATGAAACCAGACCAGATGCTTGTCAACGAATAAATGGCTTAAGAAAATGTGGCATATAGACAAAGGACTTTTATCCAGCCATAAAAAAGAATGAAATTATAACAATTGCCAGTAAGTGAATGGAAACGGAGAACACCATGCTCGGTAAAATAAGCCAGACTCAGAAAATCAAGGATTGAATGTTTTATAGGTAGAAGTTAGAGAAAAATAGGGGAAAAGGGGTTGGGGATCAGATATTGTAAAGACAGAGGAAGATGAATGGAGTGAAAGAGAGAGAGAAGAAAGGAGGAGGGAGAAGGAAAAGAAGAGGAAATGTGGAATGAATTTAACTGAAGTTACTATGTGCACATATAAATGTATCACAGGGAATTTCACCTTAATGTACATGTAGAAAGCATCAATGAAATTATATGGTTATTGTTTTGTATTGTGTGCATGTACAAATATGAAACAACAAATCCCATCAGTATGTACAACTACGATGCCCCAATAAAAAGCAGGAAAAAAATAAATGAAAAAACAAATGAGCTAAAGGAAAATCAGTTGAGTAGAGGAAGGAGAATGGGGGGAGGGAGAAGAAGAGGGAAAGGGGAGAAACGGGATGGAAATGGAGCAAATCAAATTCCATGAATGTATGATTTGGTCAAAATGAACCCAATTACTGTGCATGACAGTATGCTGTAATAAAATAATTCAATCCATCCTTAGTATTTGACTGTCACAGAGACAGTACTCAATAACCTTGTATTTCAGTATTGTAGAATCCTGAAAATTTGAACCAGCTTACTAACCAGGCACTTAATATATAAAGGGTAATTGTCAAACTTATTTGATTCTAGATCTCTAACGTTAAGAATTCTGGATTTTGTTAGGGTAGAATATTTCTAATAAAGACGAATTTCAGGATAAGTGTGAGTTACCTTTTCAAATCTTATTATTTTTCTATTATAATACAATATGATTCATGGCTAATGGTATCACAACATAAAAATCTAAAAAAAGAAGAAAAAAACACATAATTCACCACCCTAATAACATTTCTACCAATACATTCATGAAGCATATTTCTGCCTTTGGTTGTATGGATATTTCTGTTGAACCCCTGCAGACATAGGCAATTATAACCTTAATTGAATTAAATTGTTGGAGAAAATACTGTGGAAACATTGACAAAATGGTTCCAAATTTTCTTTTCCATGTGGGAAGTAAAAGTGAAATATATACCTCAGTTCATATGGGGGTACTTGATTCAAATTATTTGGAACTTCTCAGTGTGAATGTTCTCTTTAGTATTATATGTGTTTCTTTATAAAAGAAATTCATCATGGAAAATGTAAAACGTGAAAGATTAACATAAAGCAAAAAATGCACATAGACATAAATAAGCTTATAGACAGAGAATTACAATCAATGTTGGATATAGTTTTGTCTATGTTTTATTCCTTATATTTTAAAATAAATGTTAATATTATGTTGTATATAAAACTCCACCTTGTTTTTATTTTTGGTCCGTTAACCTTAATACTTAACTTTTTACCTTATCACTTTATTTTTTTTTAAATTTAAATTATAATTTTATTTTATTGGTTATTCAAAACATTACAAAGATTGCAGAATCACATCGGTTACACATCCACATTTTTACATAATACCATAATAGTAACTGTTGTATTCTGCTACCTTATCACTTTAGAGTCTTAGGAAAAGCTAGAGTTCTATATCATTCCATTATTAACAATTATCTTTTGTAATTTAATTAACTTTCCAGCTTGGGCTTTTTAATCAGAACTGATTTGTGCTATAATTAACTAGTTCTTTAATACATGTCTCATTGGACATAAATCTTCACATGAATTTATGACTATTTTCACTAATTAAATGAGAACTTTGTGAGTTCTTGCTATCTATCACCAGTTTCAAATTCAGAAAATAGAGAAAGGCCTGCATTCCCATCAGCAGAAAGAGAATTTTATTTTCTTATATGTTTAGCAACTTTAAACATTATAACATATGTAGGGATTTTTTTTAGATTTTTTAAGTTTACAAGTACAAAAATGTATAGTTATTTTCTTGTAATTAGAAAAATAACCTTTCATAATTATAGTTAAAAATAGACTCTTGGTTCTTGTTTAATAAAACATGCATAATAAGCACACTGGAAAATTTATGCATAAAAAGAAAACAGGTAAGCCACTGTGAAAAATGTGTATCATGTTTTAAAAGTAGAATAGCTTGAAATTTAATAATTCCACACCTAGGTGTATCGTCAAAAGAATCAAATACAGGGTCTCAAAGAGAAATGTTCATAGCGTCATTATTCCCAGTAGCTAAAGTGTGAAAGCAACTTCGGTTTCCACTGATGGATGAATGGATAAGAAAATGTGTTGTGTGCATATGATGAAATATTATTCCGCCTAAAAAAGGAAGAAAATTTTGACATATGCTACATGGATGAACCTTAGAAATTCTGCTAAGAGATAATGCCAGTCAATATAAGATAAATGCTATATAACTCCACATACATGAGGCACTTAGAATAGTCAAAATCATATGGGCAGACAGAATGGTGTTTTCTAGAGGAGGGATAGAGAGTTGTTATTAAATGAATATAGAATTTCAGTTTTGCAAGATGGAAAGAGTTCTGGAGATGGGGGTGGTGATGATAGCATAACAATTTCAAGGTGTTTAATGTCACTGAATTGCATTGTATGTCAGCAAATTTTAGGTAAGATGCATTTTACCACAATAAAAATAAATATAAAAATCTCAGCATATATATGGTACTATTTGTAAAAAATGGACATATATATGTATGTAAACTCAGAAAAAATTCTACATATGCTATCAAGTAGAAAAAACAATTTGTAAAGTAATATGTATAGTGTATAATTAATTATATTTTCATACCAATGAAGAATACTTGAATATATCTGTAAATAAAAAAGGTCTTAGAAAGGATAATTTGTAACATTTGATTACAAACAGAATCAGTTGTTTCAACAGCCACAAATTACTATTTTAATTTAACAAACTAAACAAAAAAATATTTTCCAGTTTGAATTATACCTTTTACTTGTGTGATGGTAGAAAAAGAAAATTTATGATGCTAGGTGATTGTGTATATATCTCCTGGGTATTCTCTACATATTGATTCAGTCTCATTTGGGGAAGTTTTGTCATTGTATAGCAAGAATATAAAAAAAGTTTTGAATAGTCAGAAACTATTTAATAAAAAAAAATAGTAAAAAGATATATATATATATATATGTATATATATATATATATGATTCAAAAACTATATATGAAGAAATCTATTTTTGCATACATTCTTCCTTTACTTTCCATATGATCTATGATATTTAGTTTTAAGGATTTTTGTTGTTGTCGTTGTTGTTATGTTTTGCTTTTGTTTGCTAAAATATAACAAGAAATGAAAGACACTTGTAAAATGACTTAAGTGGGAAACTACTCTGTTGTCCTTCTGTAGTGCTGAATGTAGTTTAATGTCAATCTGTCATCATTTCTCAAGTTCATGCCTTTAGTAGTCCTCTCATGCATGCCAATGTTAGCTGCTGCCCCTCCGGGCTGTTTTTGATTAATGGTGTGATAAATAGAACATTATTAGACAGCCTTGGAGGTTCTTGCATTAGGGCTTGCCTTCCTGATGTTCTTAGAACCCTTGGACCTCACATTGTATTTGAGACTATGGAGGGTGAGAGAGTAGGTGGACAGGGTCCCTCCTGGTTATCTCAGCTGTTCCTGACCCGTCCACCAGCTTAGTGCAGACACATAAGCAAGCCCAATCAAGATCAGTCAAGCTTGATCCTGAAAGGATTAGTGCTTGGGCCAATCCTAATTGTGGACTTCCAGAATACTGAGCTATGTAAATGGTGGTTGTTTTAAGCTATAAATATTGTTGGTTGGTTACACAGCAAAAACTAAATGATACCCCTTTTATCTACATGATTTTTTAAAAAATTTCCCTTGCCCATACTTAACTGAAATTCATTTTTAATAGCTTTTCTTTTCTAGTTTTCATA